>NC_077229.1:107632035-107850937 GCF_027887165.1 Monodelphis domestica
TGTTTCTGTCTCCAAGCTTGTATTAAGTCTCAGCTTAAGTGCCTCCCCACCTTTTTAAGCATTGATTTTAATTCTTTTTTTTAAGTTCTAATTTCTCCCCTCCTCCAATTTCTACCCAAAGAGAAGACGAGAAAAACAAAACATTCCATATATGATTAATAGTGCAAAAGAAACTCAAGAAAAAGAAAGAGGAAAAAGATGTTTTTTGATCTGTACTCTGAGGCCATCACTTCTTTCTGGGGGCAAATAGCGTTTTTCAAGGGTCTTTTGGGTTTGTGGTTGCACATTGTGTTGATCAGAGTTACTAAATCTTTCAGTTGATTATCTTTACAAGATTGTTGCTACTATGTAGATTGTTCTGGGTCTGCTCACTTAACTGCATCAGTTCACACAACCATCTAGGTTTTTCTGAAGATATCCTCATCATTTTTTATAACACAATAGTATTCCACAAAATCCATAGACTGTAATTTGTTTAGTCCCAAATTCCCCAGTCAATGAGCATCCTCTGTTTCCAATTCTTTGCCACCACAAAAGGAGCTGTTGTAAATAGTTTCTTGTACATATGGATTCTTTTCCTCTTTCTTTGATCCCCTTGAGGTATAGTCCTAATAATAATAGTACCATAGCTGGGTCAAGGGCTATGCACAATTTAAAAGCCTTTTGGGCATAGTTCCAAATTGTTTCCTAGAAAGGTCAAATAGTTCATGATGCTACCAACACTGTTGCATGAGTGCATTAGGGTGCCTGTTCCCCACATCCTTTCCAGCATTTGCCATTTCCCTTTATTGATGGGTATGTGGTGGAACCTCACAGTAGTTTTACTTTGCATTTTTCTCATTATTAGTGATTTCAAGCATTTTCTCATATGGTCAAAAACTTTGGTCAATTCTCAATTGGAAAATGGCTCTTATTCTTGTAAATTTACTGGTTCTCTATCTATTTTAGAAATGATTCCTTAAACCAAAAAACTTGTGGCAAAGATCCTCCCACCCCCTCCAGTTTCCTGCTTTTCTTCTAATTTTAGCTGCACTGGTTCTGTTAATGCAAAAAAATATATAATTTTATATAATCAAAATTATCCTTTTTACCTCTCATGAACCTCCTTATCTCGTTTGTCCATGAATTCTTTTCCTATTCATAGATCTGACAGGATATTTCTTCTCTATTCCAATAATTTGCTTATAACAACACCCTTTAAAGGTAAATTAAGCATTCATTTTGATCTTAGCTTGGTATAAGATGTGAGATGTCAATCTTTTGCCTAGTTCTCAACAAATTATTTTGAAGTTTTACCAGAATTTTTTGTCAGATAGTGAGTTCTTGCTCCAATAGCTGAGATCTTCAGGTTCATTAAACACTAGATTACAGTATTCATGGATTCTATATATTGTGTACCTAACAACCTATTCTTGCAGCAAATTTTTTTGGTCCTTACAAGTTTGTAATATAGTTTGTGATCTGGTACTGCTAGACTCCCTTCCTTTTCACTTATTTCCATTGATTCTCTTGGTACTTCTTCCTTTTGTTTCTCTAGATTAATCTTATTATTATTTCTTTAGATCTATAAAGTGATTCTTTGGTAGTTTGATTGGTACGGCACCAAATAAATAAAATAATTTAGGCAGTGGTGTCATTTTTATTATGTTGGCTTAGCCTGTCCATGAGCAGTTAATATATCTCTATTGAGTTTTGTCTTCAATTGTGTCAAAAATATTTTGTAAGTGTGTTTATGTGGTGACTTTCAAGTGTTTTATATGAACTCTAGTTATTTTTAATAGAATTGTTTTCTTTCTCTCTTGCTAGATTTTGTTAGTCATATACAGAAATATTGATAATTTGTGTGGGTTTATTTTATATCTTACAACTTAGCTTTGTTAATTGTTTCATTTAAAATTTTTTAATTTTTATTAAATATTAAATATTTAAATTAAATATATAAATATAAATAAATTAAATATATAAATATAAATTTTTTTAAATTTTTTTAATTGACACATTAAGATTCTCCAGGGAAACTATCATATAACTGAAAAAAGTGATAGCTTTGTTCTTTGTATATTCTTATTCCTTTGGTTTCTTTTTCTTGTCTTGTTGCTGTAGCTAGAATTTTTAGTACAATATTAGATAGTGATAATGGATGTGCTTGCTTCACCTTCCATCATATTAGAAAGGCTTCTGGCTTATCCCCATTACAGATAATGTTTGCTCTTGGTTTAGATAGATACTACTTATCATTTTAAGGAATGCTATTTATTCCTGTAATTCTTAGTGTATATGAGTGTGCATGTGTGTGTGCACGTGTGTGTGTCTATGTTTAAACAGGAATAAGTGGCTTTCATCAAAAGCTTTTTCCACACCTATTTAAATAATAATATGATTTTTGTTGTTTTTGTTATTGATGTAGTTAATTATGCTCATAGTTTTCCTAATATTGAACTAGCTCTGCATTACCAATATAAATCCAATCTGGCCATAGCATATGATCTTCATAATATATTACTGTAATCTCCTTGCAGGTGTTTATTAAAATTTTTTACATCAATATTCATAAGGGATATTGGTTTCTTTCTATGATTCGACTCTCCCTGGCTTCAGTAGCAAGAACCTATTTGTTTCATAGAAGAAATCTAGTACTCTTTCTTTCTTATTTTTTTCAAACAGTCTATGTAGTATCAGAATTAATATTTCCTTAAATATTTGGTAGAATTGCCTGTAAATCGATCTGGTCCTGGGGTTTTTCCCCTTAGGAAATTCATTTGTAGCTTACTTAATCTCTTTGTCTAAGATAAGGTTATTTAAGTATTCTAGTTCTTGTTCTGTTCGTCTATGTAATTCATATTTTTCTAAATATTATTGCATTTTCTTTAGATTGTTGGTTTTATTGGCATTGAGTTGGGCAAAATAACTCTTAATACTGGCTTTGCTTTTGTTTTCTCTTTGTTGGTGGTAAATTCATCTTTTTTATTTACGATTCTAGTAATTTGGTTTTTTCCCTTTCAGATGCACATGCAGACATGTCACAAGTCTGGAAGAACATCTAGATTTACATGCCCATGTATGTCATGTCTGTCTAGACGTGCATGTGCCACAAGTCTAGGTGTACCTCTAGACCTACATGTACATGTGCTTCATAAGTTCAGTCCTCAGTCTAAAGTACACGCACATTCATCAGGAGCCCAGATTTACACGTACACATGTCCAGACCTACATCTATATTGTTCACACTTGTCACAAGTCTATCACATTTTTAATATATCTATAATCTAATAATATATACAAATGCATACATAAATGTATAGATCCTCACCAAAAAAAAAACCCAGGAGGTTGGTGCTATTATTGTACCCATTTTACAGTTGAGAAAGCAGAGACAGCCAGAAGTTAAATGACTTGTTCAGCATCACAGCTAATGTCTGAGGCCCCATTTAAACTCCAGTCTTCCTGACTAGTGGGCCAGTACTCTCCCCACTGTAACACCTAGTTATCTCTAGCCTAAATACAGGCTATCTTCCAGTATCTAAGATGAGAGAAATAGTGGGGAAACTGAATGAAAAATGTGGTGGGTTTTGATTTGGAGGACCCAATTTCACATTTATGCTTTTCCATGTCTTACAGATGTGACCTTGGGAAAGTCATTTAATATCTAGGCCTCTTTATTCCTCTGTAAAATGAAGAGTTTGGAATAGGCTTCGAAGACCAACTTGAGCCTCTGCATCTATATTTCTATGATCTCTAAGAGTCAAACGTGTTACAGATCTGAACAGCCCAATGATTTCTTTGCCGCTACTTTTTCAGTGCCATCTGCATCCCCAACCTTTTGGCCAGGGGTCCCTCCACTTTCTCTAGAGTGTCTTCTCTGGCATCCACTTTCACCACCCTATTCTTGAGGCTTAGAAAGCTTAAACATAGTTCCTAAGGTCATACAGAAAGTCACTGACTGATAATGTATGACCACTCTTTTGAGCTTCCTGTCCTTCAGACATAGATAGTACACAATCTCCCACAGCCCCTCTCTGTGTAGGTTCAGGATTTTGAGAAAAGATACTGCCTGGGGTTATACAAAGCAGTACAGGTTGGAATCTTTTTTTTTTCTTAAGAAAGAAAAGGTAGTTATTTGTGCCTAAAATGGGGTGGAAAATAAGGTGTGGACTCTGAAGCCAGGGTGAAGATTCCGAAAGACAGAGAGGGGAGAGGAGGAAGGTAAGGAGGATAATAGAGAGAAGAGCAGTGATAAGACAGGAAAAAAGAATAGGTAGAAAAGTATGAATGGGGAAGAAAGGAAAAAAGAGGGAGGGGGAAAGAATGAGAAGGAAGGAAGAGGAGGAGAAGGAAGGGGAAGATTTGTTCTGTTTGGCCCTAGAAGACATCCTTAGAAGAATGAAATTGGCAGAGAAGTAGACTTTGGCTTAACGTAAGGGAAGCTTCCTAGTGGAATGTATTCTCTTTATGGAGTATCTTCTTGCCTTGCAGAAGACTTTTAGTTGAAGGTCTTCAGGGGAACACTGAATGATTAGTGTTAAGAAATAACACAGAGGGGATTTCTTTTCAAGTACAGATTGGACTAGATGACTTCTGATATCTTTTCCAACTCTGAGAGTTTGTTATTCTGTGAGAAGAAAAAGGAAAGAGCAGGAAGAGGAGAAAAGAATAGAGAAGAGAGGAAGATGAAAGAGCTGGGAAGAAGTGAATGAGGGAAGAAGATGAAAGGAGGAAAAAAGGAAAATCAGTGCAGAAAGGAAGCAACAGAGACCAGAGAAAAGAAGTAATAGAGGGGTGTCAGCAGGTGAAGGAGGGTCCATGAGAGGAGAAAAAAGAAGAAGGAGGGAAGAGGGAAACAAGACAGAGAAGGGAGAGGAGGAAGGAGAACTGAGGCAAATGGAATTGAGAGAAAGAAACAACAGAAAAAAAATTAGCTTTTAACTGTGATGAAGAATCTTTCAACTGTTTTAGAAAACAGGTTGATTTTCTTAAGCTAAGGAGCCAGGGGTAAGTTGGGAACCAAAAGAGGTGATTAAAACAATAGAACAATCTACTGTATGTCCCCAGTCACTTTGTTCTTATCTCCAGTTGCTAGTTATAGGTCCTGAAATATGTATCAAAAGATGGTAGAGGGGAGGAGGAGAAGGGGAGAAGGCAGTTAGGAAGGCATCTGGAGCAACGAAGGTCACCTTTCCCAGAATCTGATCCAGGCAATACACAAGTGGCCTAAGGTTCTGTATCTTGGCTAGGAACATTCTTCTTTCTCTTCCTCCTGCAGAGAACCAGAGGGCACATTCTAAAGTTGTGTGTGGCTTTGTCTTCCCACAATACTGTGGGTTGCAAGAGAAATGTTACAGGTATTTTTTTTTTTGCCCAAAACCAGCACCCAACAAAAGGTTTTGCTCATCAAAATACACTGCCTGGAAATTTGGAACTATGCCCAAAATGCTTTAAAAACTGTCTGCCTTTTGATCCAGCCATACCACTGCTGGGTTTATACCTCAAAGAGATAAAAAGGAAAAATACTTGTATAAAAATATTTATAGCCATACTCTATGTGGCGGCAAAAAAATGGAAAACAAGGGAATGCCTTTCCATTGGGAAATGGCTGAACAAATTGTGGTATCTTATGGTGATGGAATACTAATGTGCTCAAAGGAATAATGAACTGGAAGGATTCCATGTGAACCGGAAAGACCTCCAGTAAGTGATGCAGAGTGAAAAGAGCAGAACCGAGAGAACAATGTACACAGAGACGGATACACTGTGGTACAATCAAATGTAATGAATTTCTCTACTAGCAGCAATGCAATGATCCAGGACAATTCTGAGGGACTTTGAGAAAGAATGTTGTCCACATTCAAAGAAAGAACTGTGGGAGAAGAAACACAGAAGAAAAAACATTTCCTTGATCACATGGTTTGATGGGGATATGATTGGGGATGTAGACTCTAAACCATCCCCCTGGTGCAAACACCAACAACATGGAAATAGGTCTTGATCAATGACACGTGTAAAACCCAGTGGAATTGTGCGTTGACTACTGGAGGTGGGGAGAAGTGGGGGGGAGAACCTGAATCATGTAACCATGGAAAAATATTCTAAGTTAATTAATTAAATAAAATTTTTCAATAAAAAAATACACTTCCTGGGACCAGGGTCAGGATCAAGATCTTTATTACAGCTACCCTCTGCCAAGAGCTGTCACCTCTTGTGGTCTTTGGCTCCATCTCATACACATACACACTCATAATTACCCCTGTGAGGTAGGCTAAGCAGAGACATGCCAGCCCCTATTTGACAGAGTAGAAATCTGAGCCCCAGAGTGGGGGCAACCTTTTATTCTAGGGAAAAATACTACCTTTGGAGTCGAGAATCATATCATCCCAAGGGTGGTAGGGATCCAGAGCTTCCAGAGTCTAACTCATCTCTGAGTGGGATCTTGACTCTTGACTCTAAAAGGATCATCCAGGCTCTTCTACAAAAGCTCCAAAAGGCAGCCTGTTTTCTCTGGGTTCAAATCCCAGCTTGGACGCTTAATTCTCTATAATGGCCTTGAACAATAGGCTTCCCTTCTCTTGGCCTGTTTCCTCACTGTAAAATGAAGGGACTGAACCAGACGATCTCTCCTCTGTGTCTGGTATTCTAAGGCTCCTCCAAGCTCTGGACATTTATAAATGTGTGGAACTCTCAGATCCCACAGAGAATCAAGGGCAAAACTGGGCTTAGAATCTGGGTCTCTCATCTCTCTCCCAAGTTGCTCTCAGCATTGCCCAAGGCTGGCTTCTCTCCTTCCCAGAAAAAGCTAAAAATAATGATGACGATGATGACAGTGAAGATGATGACATGATGATGGTGGTGATGGTGATAATAACAAAAACAAATCCCACCATCATTGCACATTTCAAGTTTCCCAATTGCTTTTCCCACAACATCCCTGTCATCTTATCCTCCAAAGAGATCAGAGAAAGAGGGGAAAGACCCATACATATCGAAGTATTGATGGCAACTCCTTTTGTGATGGCAAAGAACCAAAATGAAAGAGGCGCCCATCAATGGTGTCACAGCTGAGCAAAACAGGTTATATGAATATTTGTTGTTCAGTCGTTTCAGCTGTGTCTGATTCTTTGTGATCTCATTTGGGGTTTTCCTGGCAACAGTCCTGAAATGTTTGCCATATCCTTCTCCAACTCATTTTACAGATGAGGAAACTGAAGTAAATAGAGTGAAGCGACTTGGCCAGGATCACACAGCTAGTAAGTGTCTGAGGCCAGGTCTGAACTCAGAAGATGAGTTTTCCTGACTTCAGGCCCAGCTTTCTCCACTGCACCACCTAGCTGCCTTACGTAAATGTAATGGGATACAATCATGCCATTAGAAACGACTCAAGAGCTTTTCCCCAGAGAAACCTGGGAAGACCGATAAACCGACACAAGAGAACAATTTTTATACAGTAACATCATCATAAAAACAAAAAACAAAAGACTAAAGAATTCTGACCTGTTCAACAAGGATCAGCCCCATCTCTGAAGGGCTGACTCTAAAGTGTTGCGCCCACCTTCTGCCTGAGAGTTGTGATGATGCTGAATGAGAGAGACCTTTTTGGACGTGGACAATGTGGGAATTGACTTGTTTTGCTTCATGGGGCATTTTTGTTAAAACTCTGTTAGAATTTTGTTTTTCTTTCTTTTTCATTTGGAGGGGAGTAGAGATTATAAAGAAAATAACTGTTTACTCATTGAAAAAACAAAATAAAGAGTTCATGTAAATACAATAATAATTCTGTAAGGTAGGCAGTAGACTTAAGATTATACCCATTTCATAGATGAGACCTGGGAAATTTGAATGACTTTTCCTAAGGATTCATGGCAAGTTATTGGCAAATAATGTATCCAATCCCAGGTATTCTGACTTCAAATCCAATGCTATTTCCAATACACTTAAATCTGTTATTTCTAACTCATAGAAGCCAGAACTGATAGGGGAAGACTGAAGTAGGGGGACAATGACCAAGAAGAGAGAGAGCTTCCATTTTTAATTCTTGTTTTATTGAAGAAAAGAAAAGGAGAGAAAAAAATAGATTCCCCCCCTACCCCCATCCCTGTACACCCAACCCTATTTCCCCTCTGGAGGGTGGGTGCTCTGGCCCTCTGCTTAGGGAAGGCCAGGGTGTGGGAGGCTCTCTGCCTGGGCTTGGGGAGTAGTGTCCAAATACTCTCCCCTGGGGGAAGGATTCAGGGGGAGTCTTAAAAAAGAATGTCCAGGGCTTGAGAGATGAGGCCTGGGCTGCTCCTGGGAAAGCTGGCCTTTCTGATCACCAGTGTGTCCTTCCTCCCTGGCCAGAGGGTCCCATAGGACTGAGAAGAACCAGCCAGGTGGTCTCTTTGTCTTCCACACCTGCCATGAGAGCAGGCAAGGGACCCCTTTGCGCAGGGCCGAGTCCTGGGACCAGGTAGGGGCCACCTCAAGGCCCTTGGAGGTCTTCCCCAAACCTCACGGCGGGTCCAGTCTCTTGGGTTCCTCTGCCTGGCTTGAGCAGGTCGGATGGTCCCCTTTGGCCAATGGCTGTCAGGCCTGCCATGGGCCCCCTCCCTGTTGCCCATCTCTGTGCCCCCCCTCCCAGAACCTAACACTACTGTATGTCCCAGAGATGCCAATCTCTGTGCCCCAGCCAGAGGCCAGGCTACATGGCTCCAAGGCAGTTCCTTGGGGGAACCAGTGTTGCCGCCTCCCTGCCCCAGCCCTCCTGAACCTGCCTCCATTCAGGGGATCCTCAGGCCCGTGGGTCTTGGGGCCAGGCTCAGCAGGTTTTCTCCCAGGAATCTGGAGCAGGAGGCATTTTGGGGGAATGGGGTTCGGGGAAGAAAGATGAGTCCTGCCTCATCCCCAGCCCCAAGCCCCAACTCAGACCTCGGTCTGGAGGTCAATAATGTCTTGTCCCACCAGAGGTATCGTGGCCCCGGTCTTTTCCCACTCCACGGTTTTGAGTTCTAGTGGAGAAGGGGGAAGCAGGTCTATTTCTTTTTTCACCCAGGCAGGCGTTGTCTGACCTTTCCGAACACTGTCCCAAGGTCTTCTGTTCGGTGTCTGCTGCTTCTCTGGCTGTAGGGGGTGGGAGAAAAGGAGAAGACAGAGAAAGAGAAAGAGATGGGCAGAGACAATGAGAGATAGAGACAGAGATAAAAGATAAAGACAGACCAAAATAGAGGAAGGAGGGGGGAGAGAGAGACAGACAGACAGAGAAACAGAGACAGAGAGACAGAGACAGAGAGAGTGAGTGAGAGACAGATAGATGCAGAGAGACAGAGGGAGAGACAGAGAGAGAGAAGGAGGAAGAGGGGAGGAGGAGAGGAAGAGAGAGAAAGAAAGAGAGAGAGAGAGAGAGAGAGAGAGAGAGAGAGAGAGAGAGAGAGAGAGAGAGAGAGAGAGAGAAAGAGAGAATGAGGGAAGGGCAGAGAGAGAAAGAGACAGAGAGAGAGAAAGATAATAGGGATATATATATACAGAAAGACAGAGTGAGGGAAAGGCGGTGAGTGCCATAGAAACAAAGACAGAGAGAGAAGACCAGGATAGGGCCAAGAAAAGGGACAGATGTTGAAAGAGACAGAGAAAGAACAAAAGAGAAGAGCGACAAATAGAAAGGTAGAGGTCAGATTGAGGGGCAAAGTCAGAGAGAGGCAGAGATGAGCAAAGGAACAAAACAGAGGGGGAAAGAGACAAAGTGTTACTAGGATTATATGGTGATTTAATAAGCTTTTCATTCTCCATTTTTGCATGTGCACCAATAGGATTGGCTGAGGCAGGCTAAGAAGCCAGGTGTCCCCAGCACTGAATGTAGGATGGGGTTACCTGTGGAGGTAGAGAGGACTAGCCCAACACTCTGTGAACACCTATGGAGCTGGGCTAAGCTCTGAGGGAAACAGAAAAGGAGACTCAAACCTAGTTCTCAGAACAGTCAATGGCTATATTACACAACAGATGAAGACTAGCATGGAAGGCTAATAGAATGGAGAAATTATTTAGTGTTGGTGGAATTGGAGGACTTCCTGTGCAATGAGGCATAAGGATGCAACAGGATTTTACATTTGTGATCACACCTATATTTCTTACTTCATTTAGTCTTTTTCAGACACGTCTGACTCTTCATCACCCCATTTGGGGTTTTATTGGCAGAGATACCAGAATGGTTTGTCATTTCCTTTTCCTTGACTCTTTACAGGTGAGGAAACTGAGGCAAAGAGGATTAAGTCACTTGCCCAGGGTCACATAGGTAGTATCTGAACCCAGATTTGAACTTAGGTCTTCCTAACTCCAAGCCTAGTGCTCTCTTCACAGTGCCACCTTGCTGCCCTATGCATTCCTTACTGGGTACTCACAAAAGAAAGGGCAGCTCATTCCCCTTATCTGGAGAGAATAGGAGCAAAACAAGGCTCAATTAAGAGAAGAGATTTGCCCAAGGTTACACATGATAAGTCAGTCAGAATTGCCAGGCTTAAACTCAGGTTTCCTGACCCTTAATCCAGGGTTCTTGATATCAGAATCCAGTGGGCAGCCAAAGATTCCCTCTTCATTTATAGATGATCCCTGGTCTGTCCTCAGGAGATGGCATTAAGGTTTGGAGTGTGATTTTTAAATTCTTTCCATCTTGCTTGGTCTATCACCCAGGAATGTGCACACCTACACTACATGGGCATGTGCTAGCTCATGACAAATCAGAAACAACTAACTGCCCTCCTGGGCTGTCCTAAGCCAAGTTTGAGCCACATTGGCACATGTGAGATGCAGGAAGTGAGGTAGAGAATAGCTTCTGGAGTTCTCGTCACTTCCTGGGGAGAGGCTAGATGCCAGTTCGATCCTGGAGCTCCAGCTTGGAGGAGCCCCGCAGACAGCTTTCCTTTAGATTGGTCACGTGAGTGATAAGGACTGACTCCCTTCTCTGCCTTGGCTCTCCAAGGCCTTAAACTCCCATCTTGGCTCAGCCTGAGCCAGAGTGGTTTTGAATTAAACTCCTTCCCTTCTCTCCCCCCCCCTCTTAATTTCTTCTTCCTATTATAATTAAATCACCATAAAACTCCATTCTGACTTGAGAGTTTCATTTAGAATTTTATAAAATAAAATCCTTGGTGACCAATAATTATTATATTCAGTCTCAACCCCTAAATTTAACCCTAACAAGAAGGAAAGAGGTGTCAACTAAGAATTCTATCAATTGAACATTTATTTAACATTAATTCAGTCAATAAACATTTATTAAGGACCTACTATGTGCTAGGCACTGTGCTAAGCTCTGGGAACACAAAAATTGGGAAAGGCAGTCCTTGTCCTCAAAGAGCTCCCAATCTATGCACAAAATGGCAAGTAGAGTGGAAGCTAGTATAGAGAACTGGCCTGAAAGTCAGGAAGATCGGGATTCAAGCCCTGCCTTAACAGAAATATAGAGGGGCAGTTAGGTATCACAGCGGATTGAGTGCTAGGCCTAAAGACAGAAGAACCTGGGTTCAAATCAGGCTTTAGACATTTCCTAACTGTGGGACCCTGGGCAAGTCACTTAACCCCCATTGACTACCCCTTGCCCTTCTGCCCTAGAGTTGTTACTAAGACAGAAAGTAAGGGTTAAAAATAAAAGAAAACAGAAACATAGAAAAGTTATATATGAGGTTACATAAAACTTCCTGTTTAAGTTTTATGTATATTACACACATATGTATAGGTATATATACACACATGTATTTATATATGAAAATATACTTACACAACAAAATACATATGTCTAAATATATGTGCATATGAAACTATATGAAACATAAAAATACACATATATTATATCTATCTACAGATGCAAAGTAATTTCAATAGGGAAAGAACCGCAAGATGGTACAGTGAATACAGCTCTGGACCTGAGTTCATGAAGTTCTGAGATCTAATTCTACTACATATACTTGCCAGCCATGTGACCTTGACTCAGTCCTTTAATTTCTATCTGCCTTAATTTCCTCATCTGTAAAATGAGCAGAACCATAGCATCTACCTCACCAAGTTGTTGAAGAATAAAGTGAGGTAATATTTGGAAAGTACTTTGCCAACCTTATGATATATCACTGCCAGCTGCTGCTGCTCCTCCTCCTTTTTCTAACGCCACCATCGCCGTCAACAACAGTAGCCTCATGGAGGAGATCTGGAGCGCCCTCATGGGGGTGGTGGTCCCTGAGCCCTGCTCTGAGGGGAACCAGGGTTTCCTGAGGCTGAGGTGAGAGGGAATATCCTCTGGGCACGGATGGTCGGGGAAAAGGCAAAAAAGCGGCCAACGGAATGTCCCGTCCGGGGAATTGCATTTGGCCAGTTTGATGGAAACATGGAACGAACCATATGGGGCAGCTCCGATCGCTTTGGAAGGCCTCAATGCCAGGCTGAAGGTTTTCACTCTCTCCAAAGGCAATGGGGCCACTGGAGATTCGGGGACATGGGCAGATCTATGCTTTAGGAATAACGGTTTGGCAGTATTTAGAAGGGTGGATTGGAGAGGGGAGAGACAGAGACTGTTGCCATTATCCTAATGAGAAGTGATGAGGGCCAAGCAGAATTAGGGTAGAGGATGAGAGATGAGGCTGGGTGGTGAGAAGGGGAAAGATCTAAGAACTGTGATGGGGGTAGAACTGACAAGTCTTTTTTTTTTAACCTTTCAATATGAAGTATCAGTTTTAAGGCAGAAGAGCAGTAAGGGCTAGGCAATGGGGGTTAAGTGACTTGTCCAGGGTCACACAGCTAGGACATGTCTGAGTCCAGATTTGAACCCAGAACCCCCTATCTTGAGGCTTGATTGTCTATCCACAGAGCCACCTAGCTTTCCCAGAATTGACAAGTCTTAGAAAACAATACATCATCAAAATGTTTTTCATTTTTTCAGGTAACTGCTGGAGAATGACTCTGAGGCACAAACCGGGGGCTGGAATGGAGGATGGTTTCCTCAGAAGAAATGTGGATGCATGAAGAGAGGCGAAGGTTGATATAGTGGTCACAATAAAGAGTCCCACTTTAGATAGGCTGAGTTAGAAACCAGTGAGTGGAGATTTAGGCCAAATTAGCAGTAGTGCAGTTACCTTTAGAGCATATAGAACAGCAAGTCTGGAGTCAGGAAGGTGCATCTTCCTGAGGTCAAATATGGTCTCCGGCACTCCCTAGCTATGTGATCCTGAGGACTGAACTTTGCTTACCTCAGTCTCTCTCTCTGTCAAGTGATCTGGAGAAGGAAATGGAAAATCCTTCCAGTCTCTTGGCCAAATGAGTCTGGACTGAATAACATCAGTAATGCAGGAAGTTCCAGATAAATGAGGCATTGGAGGTAAAGAGGTGAGACATCTTCATAGAGAGGTTAATTAAGCCCAGGGGAGCTGAAGAGACCATCCAGAGAGAGAAAGCCAAGAAAGAGAGGAAGAGAGCCTGAGGCAAATTTTGCTGATACTTCTGGGAAGAAAAGTGAGGGTGAATCCCCAAAAGAGACTAAGAGGGAATTGCACTAGAGGGAGGAGAAGGACCAAGAAATGGCTGGTTAGGTCAAGGAGAAAAGGCCATTGCCTTGAGCAGTTAAAAAATCCCTGGTAAACTCCCATGGGCTGCTATTGAGCAGTGAGGTGGGAAGCCAGAATGATGGAGGAAAGTCTGGGAAAATGGTGGTCATGACAGAAATGATGCTCTGTTGGGAGTTTGGTTCTGAAAGGGAGAAGAAATAGAAGGGAGAGCTTAGAGGACAATTAGGGCCAGAAGAGGGGCTGTTAAGGATGTGGGAAATTGGGGAATGTTGGTAGACATTGAAGAAGAAGCTTTGAATACAGAGAGGTGGACAATAAGAGAAAGGAAGATGATTGGAAGGTACAAACTTTAAGGGAAGAGAGGAGAGAACAGGTTCTCTTTCATTAGAAACTGGAGTAAAGGGGGCAGCTGGGTGGCTCAGTGGATTGAGAGCCAGGTCCAGAGACAGGAGATCCTGGGTTCAAACACATTTCCTAGCTGTGTGACCCTGGGCAAGTCACTTAACCCCCATTGCCCAGCCCTTACTACTTTTCTGCTTTGGAACCAGTACATAGTATTGATTCCAAGATGGAAGGTAAAGAGTTTTGTTTTTTTTTTAAAGAAAGAAATTTGAGCAAAGGGGAGAGAACAGGGGATGATAAAGAGAGATTCTGAGTGGGGCAGTAGGAGAGAACCAGGAGCCTCGGACAGATGGCCTCATATTTTCTAACCAAGAAGGAAGGGAGCTTCTCTGCTAAGTGGGAGAGGGAAGGAAATGTAGGAGGCTGGGCAGGAGGGAAGAAGGTTTGGAAAAGCCATTGGGAAGGGTCTGAATGGGAGGCAAACCAGGTGGGATAAAAGGACTGTTGAATGTAGGGAGGACCCAAGTGAGATTAGAGAACATAAATTTGTAGTGAACCTAGGAAGTATGTCTACTCAGCTTTTTTCAGTAGGCAAAAAAGAATAAGTGATGGTGCTGATGCTGATGATGTTTATACATTTATACGGCACTTTAAGTTTAAAGCATTCTACTATGATGAAGGTTATTATCCCTTCTTTACAAAAGAAGACCCTGAGTCTGAGAGGAGATGACTTGTCCAAGGTCACACTGCTACTGTCTAAGGTAGAACCTGATTCAGATAAGGTCAGTGCCCTACTCCTTACACTATTTACTGCAGCTCTGAGCAACCGAGTAGCAATAAAAAAGGAGAATGGTAGGGGTAAACCAGGGCCTGGGGTCTCTGGTAAGGCATGACTGATAATAAGGTAAGGAAGAAAGAAGTTTAAGGGCAGAGCCAGGAATATTGGGCTAGGTGGCACAGTGCATAGAGTGCCAGGCCTGGAGTCAGAAAGACTTATTTTCCTAAATTCAAATATGAACTCAGGCACTTCCTAGCTGTGTTACCTTGGGCAAGTCACCTAAACCCCCTTTGCCCCAGTTTTTTTCATATGTAAAATGAGCTGGAGAAGGAAATTGCAAACCACTCCAGTATCTTTGTTAAGATACCACCTTTGGGGTCTTGAGAAATGACTCAATGACAAATTACAACAGCCTGACTTTTGGCTTCCCTGCCTCAGGTCTCTCCCCACTCTGGCCCATCAACATGATCTTTCTAAAATACACATCTAACAGTGTCCTTCCTGGCTATTCGATAATAGTGGCTTCTTAGTACCTCCAGGATCAAATAAAACCCCCCGTTTGACATTCAAAAGTCATTTACAATCTGGCTTCCTCTGATCTCTTCAAGCTTTTTATCTCTCCTTTCTCCCCTTCCTCCTCCTCCCCATACTTTGTCATCCAGTGCCTGGCCTGCCTGATGTTCCATCTCCCAAATCTGAGAGTGATTGTATGGCATCTCCCATGCCTCGAATGCTCTCACTCCTCATCTTTGCCTCCTGGTTTCCCAGGCTCCCTTCAAGTCCCAAAGAAAAGCCCTCCTCCCTTAACACTAGTTAGTGCCCTTCTTTGGTCAATGATCAATGCATACTTTATGGCACATATTGTTCTATGAGACTATGAGCTCCTTAAGGGAAGGGATTGTCTTTTGCTTTCCTTCACATCGTCCCTAGTGCCTAGGACATGGCCCGGCACATATTAGGTGGGTAACTAATGTTTCTTGGCTTGACTTGCTAATAATGAATGGAACAAGTCAACCATGGGATCCATTGATAAGGGAGGAAAGGCCAGCTCAAGGAAGAGAGACAGACTGGGAGAATGGGGAGGCAGGGAGGAGTTGGAGGATTTAAGAAGGAGGTGACAGGGAGACGAAAGGAGAGGGGGATTCAGTGCCTTGGCAAGGAACACAACCTTAACCAGAGAGAAGAACTTGGGAGTTTAGGATAAGGGAGATAGAATAGTTATGTGTGATTGGGGACTGAGCACTGTGAATACAGTGCTGCGCTGTGTCTGGACTGAAAATGCAGACTCGGACACTTCCCGGCTGGGGAATACTCAACTGCTCTCTTCTTCAGTTTTCTCACCTGTAAAATGGGAATCATAATAGCACCTACCTCCCAGGGTTGTTGTGAGAGTTAAATGACATAATGTTTGTAAAGTGTTTCACAAACCTTGAAGGGCTAGATAATGTTCATTTTCAACTCTATCATCATCATCATCATCATCATCATCAAGATGATGGCTGAGAAGGAGGGAAGGTGAAGACTATGGGAGCTGAGGAAGTTGATACACTTAAAGAGTCTAGGAGTATCAACATCAGTATCTTACAGAAGGATTGAGGAAGGTCTGAGAAGCAAAAAAACAGAGGTCACTACCGGAACTGCGCTTCTCTGGGAGGGTGGTTCTAAAAGGGGCCACAGGTGTGCGAATCGATTTATCTGGCTTCCTATACGAGTTCACATCTAAATCTAAATATAAAAATAAATAAAATCACATATGTAAATCTAAATACAATATACATATATAGGTAGATCCAGATAGAAGTATCATCCTCTATATCTTTCTGTCTTCTATTTATCTTTAACAATCTATGCATTCATTTCATCTCTCCATCTATCTCTATCAATTTATATATCCATTTCATCTTTCTCTATTTTCTCTATCATCTTTCCATTTATTTCATAACTCATTCCATATATCAATCTATTTATATCTCCCTCCTGTCTCCTTCTATATATCCATCTGTCTATCTATATCTCCCTCTGTCATGTCTCCAAATATCCATATATTTGTTTCTCTCTCCTCACTCCCTCTTCTATATCTTCCTCCTTTCTCCATTTCTTTCTCTCCCTCTCTCTCTCTCTCCCTCTTTCTCTCTCATCTTCCTCTATCTTCTTCTTTTTTTAATTTTAAACCCTTACCTTCCATCTTGGAATCAATACTGTGTATTGGTTCCTAGGCAGAAGAGTGGTAAGGGCTAGGCAATGGGGGTCAAGTGACTTGCCCAGGGTCACACAGCTGGGAAGTGGCTGAGGCCAGATTTGAACCTAAGACCTCCCATCTCTAGGCCTGGCTCTCAATCCATCAAGCTACCCAGATGCCCCCTTTCTCTTTCTTCTGTCTTCTATCTATCTATCTATCTATCTATCTGTCTGTCTGTCTGTCTGTCTGTCTGTCTGTCTGTCTATCTCTCTCTATCATCTATATCTTCTGTCTATCTATCCATCCATTGATCTCTTCCTCCTCTCTTCCTCTATCTCCCCATCTATTTATCTATCTATATCTCCCTCTTCACTCTCTTTATATATATA
Source organism: Monodelphis domestica (assembly GCF_027887165.1). Classification (NCBI taxonomy): domain Eukaryota; kingdom Metazoa; phylum Chordata; class Mammalia; order Didelphimorphia; family Didelphidae; genus Monodelphis; species Monodelphis domestica. The sequence goes on from NC_077229.1 coordinate 107,649,232, forward strand.
TATATATATATATATATATATATATATATATACACCTTCTCTCTCCATTTTTGTTTTTATCTATTGAAATGAAGAAAAGGGCTGTGAGTCAGGTTTGAACTCCTTGAGAAAGTAGGAGACTTGGAGACTATGACTAAGATGGTAATAATTTCCCTTTCAATAGAAATTTAAGATTTTGCTGCATTGTCTGTCTGTCTGTCTGTCTGTTTATCTCTCTCTATCATCTATATCTTCTGTCTATCTATCCATCCATTGATCTCTTCCTCCTCTCTTCCTCTATCTCCCCATCTATTTATCTATCTATATCTCCCTCTTCACTCTCTTTATATATATATATATATATATATATATATATATATATATACACCTTCTCTCTCCATTTTTGTTATGAGCTAGATGAGTAGGTAGTATCTCCATTTTGCAAGGGAAAATAGCCTCAGAGAGTTTAAGTGACTTGGATGAGGTCACAAAGTAATGAAGAGTTCACGGCTGGTACCACTCTACACCTCTAAACGTCCCTATCTTGTCTCATCTTTACATCCTACCCACAAGTCCAAAAGGTCACAACTGTTTTTGACTTTAGTATCTTTCTTTGTAAAATAAGCCTAATAATTCTCACACTACCTGACTCATAGGGTTGTCTTAAGGAAAACTCTTTGGAATTGTTAAAACAAAATAGAAATAGGGGCTCAGTGAATAGGTTTTGTAGCCAGGAGGACCTGGGTTCAAATCTAGCCTCCGACATTTCCTAACTGGGATCCTGGGCAAGTCACATAACTCCAATTACTTAGTCCTTACAACACTTCTGCCTTGGAACTGATACTTAGTATCAATTCTAAGAGAGAAGATAAGTTTTTTTTTTTTTAAGGAAATGAGCTGTTAGTGTAATTATTCACCAATATTTATTGGGTTGAATTGACTTCATCCAGCTGCCACTGGGATTTTTCTAGAGTTTGAGTCTGAACATGTTACTCCCCTAATCAAAAATCTTCAATGGTTCCCTATTGCCTTCTATATCCTCCATGCATTCTACAACCCAGCTTCAATAGCCCCCTCCCTGTTCTTTGAACATGACAATCCACAAATGCTACATATTATTATAATTTCTATAACTTTTGTTATTATTATCATCTCCCTTCTCTATTTCTGTGTACTAAGTATCAGTTCCAGGGCAGAAAAGCATTAAAGGCTAGGCAACTGGGGTTAAATGACTTGCCCATGGGGCACACATCAAGGAAGTATCTGAAGCCAAATTTGAACCCTGGATCTGTGGTTTCCAGGCCCAGAGCTCTATCCCCTGAGCCACCTGTGCTTTTTTTTTGCATTGGTTGTCCCTCATGCCTTGAATGCTCTCTTTCCTCACTTCAGGCTATTTGGAGCCCTTGGGATCCTTTGGGACTCAGCTCAAATGCCACCTTCTCCTGAGGGAAGTCCTTTCCAGTCTCCTGGAAAGGCTGGAGCCTTCCCCTCTAAGATCACTTCCGTCCACTCTGTATGGATTTTAGATGTCCCTAATTATCTAGAGGGGGCCTCCCCTTTAGAAAGCTCAGCTCCTCTGAGGCAGAGATTATTTTTTGCTTTTTCTGTATCCCCAGGGCTTAGCACAATACCTGGAACCCCACAAGTGCTGAAATGCTTGTTGACTGACCCACTGAATTCGCCTCCCTCCCATGGTTTCATGTCCCCTCCCCAATCTGGCTGCCCTTCCCAAGCCCAAACCCAGAACCACCAACTGGCCAGCCAGAATGGACCTTCGAGACGACCTTGTCTAATTCATGGATTCACGTCCCAGAGAGAGGTGAGGGCTTGGTGAAGATCCCACAGTCAGGTTTTTGGCAGAGCAGAGCCTCGGTGCCAGGATTCCTGATGCTCCCTCCGGGGCTTTGAGCCTTGTTCTCAGGCAGGGTGACTCACCTTACTCTCTGCAACAGGTGCCTCCTTCTCTTTCTCCTTCTCTGCGTGCTGCAGTTTGCGGTTCAAGTCTTGGAACATGTCCTGGTGGCGTTTCCGGGTGTGCATTATTTTCTGGGAAAAAAGTGAAATAAATACAACAAACCATGATGGGGAGAGAAGCTAAAAGCCACTCTGCAGTTCTCATCAGTTTCTTTTTTTTTTAAACCTTTAACTTCCGTCTTAGAATTGATATTGAGCATCAGTTCCAAGACAGAAGAGCAGTAAGAGTTAGCCAATGGGCATTGAGTGACTTGCCCAGGATCATGTAGCTAGAAAGTGTCAGAGGCCAAGTTTGAACCCAGGACATCCTGTTTCCAGGCCTGCCTATCAATCCACTGAGTCACTCAGCGGCCCCTCCCAACAGTGTCACAAATAGTGGCTTCTAAATCACTTGGGGGTGATGGTGGTAGTGGAGTCAGCTAAGTGGCTTAGTGGATTGAACTTGAACCAGGCCTAGAGATAGGAGGTCCTGGGTTCAAATCTGGACTCAGACATTTCCTAGCTAGGTGACCCTGGGCAAGTCACTTAACCCCCACTGCCTACCCCTTATAGCTCTTCTGCCTTGGAAACAATGCACAGTATTGATTCTAATGCTGAGGGTACTTGTTTAACAAAAAAAAAAAAAAGGAGAGAGATGACAAGGTGGCCTAGGCCTACCCGGGACTGAAACTGCCTTCACTGATGTGATATGTGCCCTTTGGAATGCAGATCAGGGACCATCTCTGGGCCTTACTTTATCCACAGGAGAACCCTCTGAGGGCACGATCTTCTCCATTAGATTTGGCTTATGTAGAGCCAGAGTTCCCAAAAATACACAGAATTTCAGTTACAATAATAACATTTATGGAGTGCTTTAAAATTTTCAAAATGCTATATATGATTCCATTTGCTCTTTACACTAATAATAATGATAATGGCTAACATTTACAGAGTGCCTGGGCAGCTAGATGGCATAGTGTATAGAGTGGACTGAGTCCCAGACGCCTCATCTTCTTGAGTTCAAATCTGGCCTCAGATACTTCTTAGCTGTGTAATCCTGGGCAAACATTTAACCCTGTTTGCCTCAGTTTCCTCATCTGTAAAATGAGCTCGAGAAGAAAATGGCAAACCACTCTAGAGAGTTATCTTTGTCAAGAAAATGTCAAATGGGGAATCAGAATGGAACTTAAAGATGATCTAATCTAATTCATGGGTTTTTACAAAGAAGGAAACCATGTCCCAGAGAGAGGTGAGGGCTTGCTGAAGATCCCAGAGTCAGTTTTGTGACAGAGTTTTCAGACAGATGTGATTAAAAATGACCAAACAACAGTAGAACTTCTACCATACCAGGCATTATACTGAGGACTTTGCAATGATTATCTCTTTTGATCCTCACAACTCTGGGAGGTAGGAGGTGTTATTATCTTTATTTTACAGATGAGAAAACTGAGGTTGGCAGAGGTTAAACAACTTGCCCACTCCCTGGCTTCCCTGGCTTCTTTCAAGTCCCCAGGAGGATCATTCTTTCTCCATGAAGCTTTCCCCAACCTCTTTTTATCCTAGTGCTTTCCCTCTGTTAATTTATCTCCTAATTATCTCCTTCTCACACATGCACAGGAGATATAAAAATATATACAGGAAATTAATTTAAATCTCACAGCATATATATATATATATATACATATATGCATATTTATACATACACACATGCACAGGATATATTTATATGTATATGTGTATATATATATAGAGAGAGAAAGAGAAAGAGAGAGAGAGAGAGAGAGAGAGAGAGAGGGAGGGAGAGAGAGAGAGGGAGAGAGAGAGAGGGAGAGAGAGAGAGAGAGAGAGAGAGAGAGAGAGAGAGAGAGAGAGAGAGAGAGAGAGAGAGAGAGAGAGAGAGAGAGAGAGAGAGAGAGAGAGAGAGAGAGAGAGAGAGAGAGAGAGAGAGAGAGAGAGAGAGAGAGAGAGAGAGAGAGAGGGAGAGAAGAGTTTGCTTTGTATATATTTGTTTGCATGTTGTCTCTCCCATTAGATTGGAAGCTCCTTGAGGGCAGGGACTTTTCTGTCTCTTTTTGCATCCCCAGCATTTAGCACAGTAGCTGGCACACAGTAGTTGCTTAATAAGAAGGATCTGAACTCAGGACTTCCTAACCCTAGGCCCAGTGCTTTCTTGACTTTCAAATGAGATACTATTTGTAAAGTGCTTAGTGCAGTGCCTGACACCTACTAGGTGCTGGATAAATGCTTATTTTCATTTCCTGCCTGCCCTTGACTGTGCCATGTAGCTCTGAGGACCTCAGCAGTCATCCATGCCACCCTAATCCTGAAAAAAAATTCCCACTCTAACACACTGGGCAATAGTTATGCAGTGGTTGCTTGAAGACCTCTGGTGAAGGGAAACTCACTACCTTCCAAGGCAGTTTAATTTATTTTCAGTTATCTAAAATTTAAGAACTTATTATGAATGTCAAGCCTACATTTGCTGCTTTGCTCCTTTATCCTGACTCTGGGGATAAAGGGATGACAACATGTCTAAGTACATGAGAAAAATGATTCAGACAGAAGTAGGTGACTTGCTCAGGATCACACAGCTAATAAATATCTGGGATTAGATTTGAACTCAGCTCTTTCTGTCAGGTGCTTGATCCACTGTGTTACCTAGCTTCCCTTCAAAGGCAGGTATCATTTATTTCTTCCAAAAGTCTTCTCTTCTCCAGCTAAATATCCCAAAGTCTTTCAACTGATCCTGATATGGCACAAATTTGGCATCTCTCAACATTCTGTTTGACCTATACCAATGCTCTGTGACTTATCAATATCTTTCCTAAATTTTGAGGTCTAAAACTGAATTCTCCAGATGTGAGTTCAAATTCAGCTTTAGACACTTATCCGCATGACCCTGGACAAGTAACTTAACTTCTGATCATCTCAGTTTCCTAATCTATAAAATGGGGATCATAACAGCACTTCCTTTCCACAATTGTTGCAAGGATCAAATGAGACATTTGTAAAAGGTGCTACAAACCTTAAAGTGACATAGAAATGTTAGCTATTAAACCTGCAAACAATGCCTCTTATGACAGTGCAAGGGCACATTGTCTTTACTCTTTTATTGTTCTGATTGTCATGTCACACTTGCCACAAAATCATACTGAACTGGCGGCCCCCAGATTGGCCCAGATCTTTCTTTCACACAAACTGCTGTCAAGTCTTATTTTTCCCATTCTAGATTTGTGAAGTTGATCTTTGGAACTGCAGCATAAACCACCAAGATCAGAGAACAATCCTTTTTCCATGGCAAAATTCTCTGTCAAACTACTGATAGCCTGGAGGCAGTGGCCTCGGCCCCCCTCCTTTGGAGTAGGGGCTTCCAGAAGCCATGAGAGAGACATGCAGGGAATGAGAGAGACACACCTCAAAATCCAGCTCTGCATACCGAGATTTCCTCCTCTGTGAAGACAAGAAAGAGAGAGCTCGGTGTCAATTTGCAAATTACTTTTAATGCATGTATGAATTTTTACCAACTCTAGTGCTTGGCTCCCCTCCGTTGTAGCACCGCTGGCCTTTCCTCATTCTCTTCCTCTTGGGGGGTTGTCTGAGGGGTAGCAAGAAGCCCCTGAACCACACACCTTTCTCCCCTAGGCTGTTTGAAATTGTCCCACTACTGCTCTTACTACCAGCTTCTTACATTAAAACAGGAAAACGCAGAAGGTACAATCATCCCCTCAGTGCCAAGTAGCTTTTTCAGATCCTTTCTTGAACACGGCTGGCTTCAAACAGGTTTGGATGTAGGAAGAAAAATGCTGAGGGAGGGGTACGGTCCAGGGCAGGGCATTAGGGAGATGTGCAGGAGGGAGGGCAACAAGAAGACAGGGAGACCTCTAGGAAATAGAAGTGGCGTATGGAGAAGAGAGGGGCAGCTAGGTGCTTTAATGGTTCCTAACTACAATTAGGAAGTTCAAATTCAGGCTCATATACTTCCTAGATATATGACCCTGGACAAGTCACTTAACCTGCTTTTGTCTCAATTCACTGGAGGAGATGGCAAACCACTCCAGTAACCTTTACCAAGAAAACGCCAAGGACAGCATTGTGCTATGAACCCATGGGGTCCTGAAGAGTCAGACACAACTGAATGATGACAATAAAGAAGAGAAGTGGGAACAGTGAAGCCCATGCTGCTTTAGTAGAGTGCTGCAGCATGGAAGGGAATGGCATTCATTGAGCACCTACTATGTGCCAGGCATTGTGCTAAAGGCTTTATAAATATTATCTCATTTTCTAGATGTGTGACCCTGAGCAAGTCACCTAATCCCACTGCTTATTGTTCTTCTGCTTTGGATCCCATATCTGCATGGGCATTGATTCCAAGGCAGAAGGTAGTGGTTATTTAATTAAAATTATAATATTTAATTATACACATAATCTCATTTAATGGAGGCAGATGTTATTATGATCCCTATTTTAAATGCTTTACAAATATTATCTCATTTACTCCTTATGACCATTCTGGGAGGTTGGTGTTAAGTTCCCCATTTTACAAATAAGGAAAGAGAGACAGGCTAAAGATCACATAGCTAGCAAAATGTCTGGGACAGAATTTGAACTCGGTTCTTCCCGATTCTAGGCTCAGCATTCTACCCACTGAGCCACTTAGCTTCCTTAGGAAGGTAGAGTGATCAGAACTGGCTCTAGACTGTACTCCTTTGCCTCCGATCTAAGAGTATAGCTCTATGTTGCCCCCTGGTTCTATGTGATCAGTATAGCAGCTAAGAAAAAAATGTATGGGTCTAAAAAGAAGAAGAAAGGGAAAATGGAAATTGATTGATGCCAGACCTTAGTGGGGCTACTGTTCAGTGTCATTTATACATTATTCAGTCCACCTCTCTTCCCTCCAGGCCATCATGCAGATGACTGCCAAAATATCTTCCTAAATCAAAAATGGGAGTGATTATGGCTGTCCCTTGCTTGATTAGTTTCCTTGGCTCCTTCTTGTCCCCAGCAGTGGTTCTTAAACTTTTTGATGCCAGGGCTCTTTTATATTATTAAAAATTATTAAGGATCCCCCATGACTTTAGTTTATATGCATTACATCTATCAGCATAGGCCATGTTAAAAATAAAAATGTCACAGTATCACTATGAAATGACTCTTGATCTCGTGGGCATCTACACACGACTCAGGACTCCCAGGCGATCCTGGACTGCTCTTTTTGAACCTCTGGTCTACAGGATAAGTCACAAGCGCCTGCTGCTGGCCTTTTAAGCCCTCTACTGCCTGGCCCCTAGCCCCATTTTCAGCTTGATCTTGAATTCTTTTCCTTCTCAAGCTCTACAATTCCTCCAAAGCTGGCTCTTTGGTATATGCTTTAATCTGGCCTGCCCTTTCCTGCCTTATGCAGGTGGCTGCTGCTGCCAAGTCTGAAAGATGGCTCCCTCTGCCTCGCTTCTTCTAGACATCTTCATCTTCCTTCATGGCCCAGCATACCTTCTCCTATGAAGTCTCCCTGGATTCCCCTCCCCGCAAATGAAAGCCATGCCCCCCTCTTCAAACTTTCCTAGAACAGCTTGTTTTGATTCTTTTTTTCCTCTCTCATACCATACTTTGGATCATCTTTATTTGGGTATATATTAGATTTCCCCATTTGACTGTGACTTCCCCAAGGGCTACTGCAATGTAATTTCTTTTCTTCTTTTTTTTGCCAGTCAACAAACATTTATTAAGTGCCTACTACATGCCCGATACTCCCCAAACCTGGAATACAAAGAAAGGTAAAAAATAGTCCTTGTCCTCAAAGGGGCCCTGAATCTAATCTAATCTGCAGAAATTCCACTTGTTCTTTCAAATGTGATTTCTAATGTGTGTCCATTAAGTGCATGCAGTAGGGGATTAATTAATATTTGTTAAGTTTTAAGTTAATTTAAATTTTATTTAAAAGGTGCCTCATGATAGGAAGACAGTCTGTGCTTGGCTCGGTTATAGTAGGTCAGTGACTTACCTCCAGAGAGCTCATGGAGAGTGTGGAGACTGTCTCACTCTTATTCACCACCCCTGTGGGTGCCCCTTCAGTGCTGGGCTCCCCGAGGGTGCTGGGGTGTGGCTCTGGGGCCAGGCTGTGTGGGGCTGGCGGTGGGGGAAGGGGCTGCTGTTGGGGTGGAGGTGGTGCTGAAGGTGGGGCCGGGGGCTGTGCAGGAGTCAGGGATGAGGCCTGAGCCTCGGGACCCGAGGCTGGCTCTCGGGGTGGGCTCTTCACCCCATAGCTTGGGTCAGCTGCCATGTTGAGGTGGATGAGGCGGGTCTGGGGCATGTGGTCAATGTTGATGCTGTACTTCCCCTCATCCTTGGGGGGCTTGGCTCGGAGGGTGGCGGTGTTGGTGGGCAGGATCACGTAGCTGGTATCCAGCACCTTCTCCTGGGCCCTGCTTAGCTCGGAGTCCAGCTTCTTAAAGATGTCCCCATCACAGATATAGATGGACTTAGGGGTCTTGTCTTTCTTAAGAGTCAGTGTGTGGTTGGCGAACTCACTCAGGTTGACACCACCCAGATAGTGGGGCGATCCCTGAAGGTGCATCTTGGACACATTGGTGGGAAGACTGTTAAAGTTAGAGGGGGTCTTGGGGTGGTTGAGTTTCAGTTTCTCCTCATCCTGGATGGAGGGGCGCTTCAGCGTCCCCGTGATAGTCGAGGTCCGGCAGGCCGTGATATCCTTGTTCAACACTGCAGGAGGACAGGGGGACACAAAACAGGAGGAGAACTTAGGATTGTCCCCCTCCATGAGACACACTCATGCTCCTTCCCCTCCCCTCTGGGCCAGCTGGGTCAGCCCCACTCAGATGGGAGTCTGGGTCAGTGCTCCGTGGGTACAGTGGATACAGGCCACGAGTGTTCTGATGGTGTCAAACACAAATAGAAATGGATCTCTGAAGGTCGCATATTGACTTAGAAAATTACCAATTAACGTTATCTGGGTTGTATTTTTAATCACTTTGTTAAAATATTTCCCAATTATGTTAAAAACAAAACAAAATAAAACCAAGAACCACCCTTTACCTTCCATCTTGGAATCAGTAGTATGCATTGGTTCCAAGACAGGAGTGGTAAGAGTTAGGCAATGGGGGTTAAGTGACTTGCCCAGGGTCACACAGCTGGGAAGTGTCTGAGGTCAGATTTGAATCTTGGACCTCCCAGCACTAGGCTTGGTTGTCAATCCACTAAGCCAGCTAGTTGCCCCTTCCAGTTAAATTTTCACACAGTTCAGCCCCACTTAAGCAATGGGTTTGACCCTCTGAGAAAAGGAATGGCACAGCTTTGGATTCTTGTCATCTCTGATACAAGCATGCTATGTGATCCCAGCCAAATCACGAAACCTCTCTCAGCCACTCTAACAGGGAAAATCCAATGGGCCAAGTATTGGCCCCCTGCCATCTCCTAGCTGGTCTGGGACCAAACAGGAGGGTGACCACTTGACACTCACTGAATCCCTGTAAAATTATTTGATTTTTCCTAAGAAAAATGGCTCCTGTGAAAAGTCAGGTTCACCTTTGGGAAGAATAAGGACCAGAGAAGGGAAGCCAAAAGGAGGCTGATTTGGCTCACTGAGTAACAATCAATCTGTCCCACAATGCCCCCCTCTGGTTATAACAAATGTTCATCATTATACCTCACAGGGTAAATTGTTCTTCTCTGATGTTCTGACCATGAAATATTCTGGAGTTATCTGTTCTCGATGCTTCTCCTTTTATTAAACTGGGTGGTATGTAAGAATTAGAATCTTACAGGTACATAAGGGCACACATCCAAACTGTATCAACCCCTCCCAATAACAGTAGTCTGAATATAATAGTATATGTGTTTGATAAATGAATGAGTGATGAGCTCCCCATTCCTGAAGGTATTCTAGTAAGCAAGAGCTGGATAAACACTTGCCAGGGGTGTTGTAGAGGGGATTCCTATTCAGCTAGGGGTTGGACTGTGTGCCTAATAGGTCTCATTCTAGCTTTGACATCCTATGATGCTATTTCCAAGCCAAGCTGAGAAATCACCATCCAGATTGATTCCCAAGCTTTTATTCAAATGCGGATGGTCCTGAGGCCAGCGGGTTTAGCCACCTGTTTTCAGGCCTGGAGTGTATGAATTGGGCAGTCTGCCGTCTATTCAAATGAATTACAGAATTTCAGATCCAGATGGTACCTAGGAGGCCATCTATTCCAAAATACAATCAATGGTCAATATGGTAGAACCAAGATGGATTTTTTGGGGTGGGGTGGGTTGGTGGTGGTACTGATTCTATTTCAATATAAGGAAAACCCTCCTTAAAAAATGGAACTGGCTGCTTCTGGAGATGGCAGGGAGTATAGTACGATTATCACTGAGGTAACATAGAGTTTCTTTCTTTTTCCAATTCATAGGAAATTCATAGGATTTAGTACCTGGAAGGGCCTTGTGGGTCTTCTAGTCCAACCTCTCATTTTACAAGAAAGAAAACTGAGGCCAGAGATATTAAATGACTTGCCATTTAGGCAGCAAACAGAAGACATCCCTGAACAAGCTCTTCTGACATGAAGTCTAGGACCCATTCACTTTACCCGATTCCTTCCCTTTGCCCAAAGTCTTTTCTTGACTTTTTTCTCAATCAGTTCCTATCCCACACCTTTGAAATTGGTATGAGTACAATTATTCCCATTTTGCAGTGAAGAAAACAGAGGCCCAGAAACCTTGCCTAAGATCACATAGAGATGACTGAATTGGCCTTAGAAGCTATATTTTCCTACCTCGTGGGATAAGTGCTCTTCCACTAGACCAAAAGGCAGTTAGTTCATGAAGTAGATAGAGCACCGGACCTGGAGTCCAGAAGATCTGAGTTCAAATTTAGATTTAGACTTTTCCTCACCATATGGCCCTGGGAAAAGTTACTTAACCTCTGCCTACCTCAGTTTTCTTATCTGTGAAATGGAGAAAATTATAGTAACTACTTCCCAGAATTGTTGTGGGATCAAATAAGATGACATTTGTAAAGTACTTAGCAAAGTTCCTGGTACTTACTAAAGGGTTGCTGAGGGGAAAAAAGTATTTTGCAAACTTTAAAGCACCATGCCATGATATCACTGATTAATGTTGGCCCTGGGTAGGTTATAGTTTTTCCTTAGTGTGAATGATTTTTGGTAGAATTACCTACCTTAAGGTCTTAAGGTAGAATTGGGAATATTGGCCCAAAGACCCTCCACTGAATGCTTAGCCTACACCTCCCTGGGGAGATTTTCAGACTTAGAGGAACCCAGGCCAGTTTGGAGAGTGGGGGCCAGATCCAGGACAGCACAGACAATGCGAACACACACACACACACACACACACACACACACACACACACACACACACACAAGCACATCTACACTTGTCTCCTGTAGGAAACCCAAGTTGTGCAGGCGACAGGTCCCAGCTGCAAAAGAAAGCATTAAATCGCAGGCAAGGAGGTCTGGGATGAAGTGAAGGAAAGACAAGAATGGAGGCCGGGTCTTGGAGGCTAGACCAGCTGACAGTTACTCACCAAATAGCTCAGCCCAAGATATCAGACTGGGGTGGGGGTGCTAGGAGATCAAAATTCCCCCAAATGGAAACAGGAGGCTAGGGACTGGGGCTTCAGGGGGAGGGGGAGGATTTTAAATTTCCTTAAAGTCAGCTATTAAAATGCAGGGGCAGCTTTGTGGTTCAGTGGATAGAGGGCTGGCTCTAGAGTCAGGAAAACTCATCTTTCTGAGTTCAAATCTGACTTCAGGCATTTATTAGCTGTGTTACCCTAGGCAAGTCATTTAACCCTGTTTCCTCAGTTTCTTTATAATGTAAAGTGAACTAGATAAGGAAATGTCAAATCCAGTATCTTTGCCAAGGAAACCCCAAATGGGGCCACAGAGTCAGCATGACTTAAATGACTCAGTGTCAACAAAGTCAACTGAAAGAGGATAGCACATTCTAGTGGAAGAGAATTGTGTCAACAAGGGCAGATGACTTTGCTGTGAGTGATTGGGTAAATATGGACCAGAGCATGGTTTGGGGACTGGCCATTGAGTGGGCCCAATTCTTCTGAAGGGGAGTGTATGTCAGTGAGGGTCACACCTAGCTTGGCCATCAGAGTCAAGGGGAGTTCTACCAGAAGGATCTAGCCAAGTCCCTTTTCAAAGGTTAGGGGAGCAAGGAAGGCCAAGGCCAAGGTTTCAGGGTTTCTACAGGTCACTGTCCAGAGTATGGATGGTACACTTGCTAGGATTAGAGAATTTAGAGCTGGAAAAGATTTTTAAATCCTCATTTTCTGTTAGGGAAAGGGATAGAGGGATGGAACTGAAGATGAAGGGTCAGGGAGGGTCACGTGGCTCATTCTGGAAGAAAGAGGAGAGTCTCTGTGGAATAGGAACAGGAATATGGACTCCATGAGGACAGGACCTGAATTTTCTCATCTGCATCTTCTCCCTGAGAAGAGGGGCCCCCCAGTGGCAGAGTTTGGGGTTTCCCTGTAGATCCAGTATTCTCCAAGGGCAGAAAGGGTTTCCTTTGATCTGGGCTTTCCAGAGGCAGGCCTGTATCTTCCCTTTTCATTTTTATTTTTTGTATATATTCCCCTGCTCAGCTCTTGGCCATGCCCTTATGGTATATACACCACTAGATGCCAATGGACTATACTGCCCTCCCCTGTCTTAAACTTTGGAAAAAAACATCCTTCCTTCATTCCTCCAATGTCGTTTTGAAGAATTATGGGCTGGACAGAATGAACCGTACTCAGCTGGGAGAGAAGGAAAGACCTTGGCATCCTTCATCTGCCCTGGAGCAAAACCAAATTACCTCCTAGACTGAAATCATACAGGGAAGGCACAAGGAGAGGGAATGGTAGAGTTGGGGAGCTGGGAGAAGAGAAGGGAAGGGAAATGCTTAGGATGATGGCAGCAGCTCAGCCCAAATTCAGTAGCAGGGAGCTAGGAAGAGAGGCAGGCATAAATACTCATCAACAAACATGCACCCGCTCTGCTACCTCCCACCCCATCCCACCCGGATTCTGCGCAAACAAGGACACGAAGAAAAGAGGAAGCCAAGGCGGACCCCCAAATGCAGGTCCCTTGTTGATTTCTCACCTGTCAGGTGCTCACCTGATCTACAGGCCATATCCACATCCTTCTCAAAATCAGTCTGAAAGACAGAGGAGAGGCTGGGGTGAATGGGGACCCGGTTCAGGGCAAGGAGATTACATCTCCCTAAATCATGGTGATCAGAACTTCCATTTGGGCTGAAAGCCCCAGGCTCTAAGGTGCTCACTTAGAACACAGGTTTTCTGAGATGGCTGGTGTATTGTCACTGTTCTTTTCTCAGTTTAGCCCTTGCCTCTTCTCTCCTTCTCCATTGCTCTCACTTGATGGTCCAGCCATCCTGGCTTATTTGTTCAAGATTTCCAAAAGAAATCAATAAAAATAAATGATGCTTCCTCTTCCATCTCCTTGCCTTTGCCCTGATGACCTAGCACCTCTGGAATCTTCTCCCTCCTCACCTTCCTGGCTTCCTTCAAGACTCAACTCAAGCACTCCTTCTATAAGTGCACTCCCTCCTTAAATACTTTGTAGTTAGTGATTTTGTATGAAGAGATACAAAATAGATGCTGGGATACGATGCCTCCTGTGTTAGAATAAGCTTCTTGAGGACAGGAACTTTTGTCCTTGTCTTTGTATCTGCAACAAAACTTGGCATAGCTCCTGGCACATAGCAAGCCTTTACAAAATGCTTGGTGACTGATAATCCATAACTTATTATCTTAGACAGTCTCCTGAAAAATGAAAAGACTTGTCCAGGGTCACAGAGCCAGTATGCTTTGCAGACAGGACTCCTTGTTCTACCTCTCTGTACCATTAGCCCCATTTTAAGGATAAGAAAACTAAAGCACCACTAGGCTAAAGTCACACAATAAGTACCAGAAGCAGGATAATGAACCCAGGTCTCTTGACTCCAAGTCAACTGATCCTTCCACTACAGCACTCTGACCCCCTCATAACAACTCCCTTCTCTTTAGTGCTTCAATGCTCACAAAGGGGTTGCTTCTCATCAGGACAGTGAAATAGGCAACGCAAGGATTATGAACCCCATTTCATAGAAGAAGAAACCGAGGTTGAGAGGTAAAATGACTTGTTAAGAATCACATAACCTGTAAGGATTATTTTTTTCTATTATCATGCTTTTCATTCTTCTGCTTTATTTCTCATTGTATGTTTGATATATTATCATGTTTATTTTTAAAAAGCAGTGAAATTAATAAAAATGATTAAATAAAAACCCTAAAACCCAGGTCTTTGGGTGATGCTGTTTCTTATATATCATGATAACTATATCTTATATATATTTATTGTATTAGGTATATCTTATATATTATGATAAAACATTAGAAATAGAGTCAGATAAGACCTGAGGTTGAATCCTGCCTTAGATACTTACCAGTTATATGACCTTGGGCAAATCACTTAACTTCTCTGATCCTCAGTTTCTTCATCTAACAAGTGGGTATAATGATAGCAGGGTTGTCATCAGGGATAAAATGAGGTCTAAATTGTAAAGACCTTTGCAAACCTTCAAATACTATCTAAATGTGAGTCATGACTACATCTCCCAAACAATAGAAGGCAGCAAGGAATATTCTCCCAGTCAGCTAGAGAGCAAAGAGCAGTCAGGCCTGGAGTCCGGAGGACCTGGCTTCAAATCCGATCTCAGACATGTCCTAGCTGTGTGACCCTGGGCAAGTCACTTAATCCCAATTGTCTAGTTCTTTTTGCTCTTTCATCTTAGATATGCATTCTAAATGTGTGTGTATGTGTTCTCCCCTGTCTTTAAATGGTCCCTAATCTTATGCTAACCCCTCTTATTACATTGATCACATGAATTTGTATTATAGTTATCAATATCCAAATCTCATTCTTTCTACTGTATATTAAACTCCATTAGGGCAGGGGGCAGGTCTGAGTGTCTTCAAGAAGAGGCTAGAGGCTGGAAAGACTTCATGTCACAGAGGAGGTAGGAGTTCAAATGCTACCTTCTCTGTGAAGTGTTCTATGAACAACTTCCATCTCTCTTCCATTCAAGCCAGAAATTCTCAGTTCTCTGTCTATCTCTCTATCATCCATCTTTCCATCTGTCTCTCCTCTGAGTTTCTGGAAGCCCTGGGTCTCATCTTCTCTCAAACACTCTCTATGCTGTAGTTTGTAACAGGAGAAGGAGGCCTGGGTGGCCTTGAGAAAGCTTCAAAATTCTACTAAGTTGCTCTTTGAAACAAAGGTTTAAAAACAAACAAACAAACAAACAACTAACCTTTGCCTTTTCTCTTTGAACTGGTACTAAGTATCAGTTCCAAGGCAGAAGAGTGGCAAAGGCTAGGCAATTGGGTTAAGTGACTTGCCCAGGGTCACACAGCTAGGAAGTATCTTAGGTCAGATTTGAATGTAGGACCTCCCATCTCCAGGTGTGGCTCTCTATCCACTGAGGCACCTCATGGCCCCCAAAGCCTTTCTTTTTAACATTGGTATTTTCGGATGATACAGCTCCAAGGAGAGGGGGTTGGACTCAAAGGCATTTCTGGTCTTTTTTAGCTCAAAATCTATGATCCTCTGACTTCCTGAAAGAGCTGACCCCATAAGTTAACAAGAGAAACCAGGAGGGGTCCCAGCTTGTAAAGAGAAGAGGAAGGGAGCGCAAGAGAGGTCATTGTAGACAGTGTTTTCCTAAGCCAGGCCAGGGCAGGTCTCCCAAATTGTGGTAGTCAACAGTTGAGGATTTTGCCTTTGTCATATCCTTTGTCCTGTCCTTTTTAGGTGGTCCAGACAAACGATTTAATTGCTATAGGGAGCTAGGGAGCTCCTACTGAGGCAACTCTCTCAACTAGGGCAGGCTAGCAACTATTTTGCAATGTCTGGACTTAAATAAAGAGTTGCTTGGAACATTGAGAAGTTCCTGGGGTCACAAGCCAGTATATGGCAGAGGTAGGACTGGAACCTAGGTTTTCCAGAGCCCAAGCCTGTATGAAAATCCCAAATGTCTATCTCGAATGAGCTAAGGGTAGGGAGGAGATTTCAGAGTCGAAGTGAGGCCTGAGGAGGGAGAACAGGACAGAAAGGGCTGTATTCTAGTAGTTTTAGAGACCATCTCTCCTATAGAAAGAAAAAGCCAGCTCTACTTCTCATGGAGGCTCAGTTATCTCATGTAGGCACTCAGGTTTATAAGCACAGAGTCAAGGGCTGGGAAGAGATCCAAGGCCATTGAATCCAACCTGACCCTGAAGAGGAATTCTCCTTAAAATTGTCCTGATATGTGGCCATCCAATCTCCCCTTCAAGACGTCTAAGGGCAGCAAACTCAATACTTCCCAGACAGGTACTATGGGGCAGCTCAAACCTCTTAGGAAGTTTTCCTTCACCCTGAGCTGAAGTCTGCTTCTCCATAACCTGCACCCATTGGGTTTAGCTCTGCCCTCTGGGGTCAAGCAAAATTAGTTTAATCTCCTGGCCACAGAACAGGCTTTTGGTTAGTTGACTATAATCCCCATATTACTCCCAAATCATTTCTTATCCAGGCCAAATATCTCACTTCCTACTGAGGAATCATGTCGAATTGGCTGCTACTGCTACTAATTTCAATTTCTGTGATGGAATGAGGTTTATAAAATACCTCTCAGATAGGTAGTTATTGCCAATATTATTGATCTTTATTCATAAATAAGGAAACTGAGGTTCAGAGGCCCCCATGCCTCTGTGACCTACAGACTCAGCTGGGGTTAGGAGCAAACCAAGGCACTGAATCATACCATGAGTTGGGCATGGCCATTCTGGAAAGATCCCCCTGAGTCACCATTGCCTTCCTCCTGACGATCTACCACCCGACACTTCACAGCATCCTGGACCTGGGAGAAAAGAAAGCATAGAGTTGTCAGGGACCAACCTCCTAAAATGACAACAACCTAGTCCTCATCATCACAAAGTTGGCATACCCAACATTTGTCTATAAGGGGCTGCCAGTCTTGAACAAGGCCATTATTTCCCTTCCATTTGGTCTTCATCCCATGGGTCACCAGTTCAGCTATTCTCTAAACCATTAGCCATCCATCACATGCAGCCTTTTCTATTCTCTGGCCCATTTCTAGGTTCCCTATGTCTTACCCCCTCCACCCCCCATTAGCTTATAAACTCCTTGAAGGCAGAAATTGCCTCACTTGCTTGTATTTGGATCCCTGGTGTTTAGCAATGCCTAAGCATTTAATAAATAATCTCAATCTCTCTCTCTTTCTCTCTGTCTCTTCCTCTCTCTCTCTCTCTCTCTCTCTCTCTCTCTCTCTCTCTCTCTCTCTCTCTCTCTGTCTCTGTCTCTGTCTCTGTCTCTGTCTCTGTCTCTGTCTCTCCTCTCTCTCTCTGTCTCTGTCTCTGTCTCTGTCTCTGTCTCTGTCTCTGTCTCTGTCTCTGTCTCTGTCTCTCTCTCTCTCTCTCTCTCTCTCTCTCTCTCTCTCTCTCTCTCTGTCTCTGTCTCTGTCTCTGTCTCTCTCTCTCTCTCTCTCTCTCTCATTTACCTATCTGTCGACCCATCCATCTATTTGTTCATGGTAGGATCTTGACAATATTTTTTGAGTTGGGCTGAAGTCAAGGGAATTGTACCCATTCTCCACCCCCACCAAAAAAGCTTTATTGAAGGGGAAAAAAGGCAACTAGCTATATTGAAAAGGGTTGGCTGCTTAAGGAGAGTCAAATCTGCTGGAGAGGAGTCAATAAGAATAAGGAAATCTGATGTGGGGTGGCTGCCTGGGAATGTTACCTTTTGTGGGCTGCTTACATTGACCATGAATTTTGAAAAAGAGAAATTCATATGATCATGGAGTCATGGAGTGAGAGCTGAGAAGGGACCAAAGTGGCATTCTAATCTAACCCCTTCATAGGCTAACAATATTATTGGCAGCAACCATACATACATTTTCAGGTGGAAAGATCCTTTGAAATAGCCAGGTCAACCTCAATTCCCTATTTTACAGAAATGGAAACTGAGGTCTACAGAGGTTGTGACTTATCCAAGTAAGGGAGCATAATTCAGAATCCAAGTCATCTGATTTGTAACTCAGAATTATTAACATCCTACCATGATGACCCTCAAGATGATCATTTTATTGAGAACTAGAAGAAATCTTTTTTTTAAACCTTTACCTCCCACCTTCAGAGTTTATACTGTGTATTGGGCCCAAGGTAGAAGAGTGGTAAGGGCTAGGCAATGGGGGTTTAGTGACTTGCCCAGGGTCACACAGCTAGGAAGTGTCTGGGGCCACATTTGAACCTAGGACCTCTATGTAGTTCTGGCTCTCAATCCACTGAGCTATCCAGCTGCCTCCAGCTAGAGGGGATCTTAGAGACCATTGGATCCCATGGCCTCTTCTAACAGAGAAAGAAATGAGCAGATGAAAAGAGAGATAGTGTTTTGCCCAATGTCACACAAGTAGTATAGTAGAGACAGAATTTGAGCCTAGCTCCCAATTCCAAGATCACCTCACTTTTGTGTTTCCCTCTAGGGCAAATGATTAAAATTCAGGCCTTCCTTGAGCCATGCCTCCTCTGATCAGTGCTTTTCAAGCATTTATAATAAGTCTGTATTATGGTCACCTGATTCATTGTTATGTTGCTTTTTCATGTAGGTCACCAGCCATAGGACTTATCCTTTGTAATATACATTTTATCACTTAGAATCTCAGAATTTAGAATGTTAGCCTGGTCCATGGACAGGAAGTCCTGAGTTCAAACCCGGACTCAGATCCTTCCTAGCTATGTGACCCTGGGCAAGTCACTTAACTCCCATTGTCTCCTCCTTACTGCTTTTCTACTCTGGAACCAAAACACAGTATTAATTCTAAGACAGAAGACGAGGATTAAAAAGGAAAAACAAAAACAAAAACAAATGTTAGCCCTGGAAGGAACCTGAGAATATGGATTCTGTACCACAGAACATGGAATGTCAGGACTAGAAGGGAACTTAGAAGGTGGATAGAGTTGGAGGGGGCATTAGAATGCAGAAGGCAAACATGAAGAAGGACCCACAGAGATCATTTAGTTCAACTGCTCAGTTTCCAGATGAGAAACCCCCAGCCTGGAGGGGTAAGACGTGATCTGGTTTCAGGTCATTGTTGTTGTCTGTCCTTTGTTTTCAAAGAGGACCAATGACATCATGGGGCGAGGTCCTGACTTAGCCGTGCTTGGGATTTCAGTGAGGCTTGGAGATGCACTTCTGAGCAGACCCCGGCAAGGAGTCCTAAAAGCCAGGCTAGGACGCTGTCTACTCTAAGTACAGTGTTTGCTCTTTGACCCCTACTAGGTGTAGACTTCCAGAAGGCAGAAATCAGGCCTAATTCCCCTTCTCTCCTCTCCCAGGGCCTAGGTTGAACTGGACCACTGGATTTGCTGAATTTGGTGCATTGCTGGGAGAGGGCCCACCTCACGCCGAAGGATGCAGTGAACCATCACGATGACAAAGCCCTCCAGCGAGTCGAAGACCGCAAAGAGGATCTGGAAGAGGGCAGAGCGCCGGTCAGTGACAGCGAGGACAGCGGACATCCAGGTGAGGGCCAGGAGTGGCAGCACCACGCAGGAGCTCCAGAGTGAGGCCCTGCGGGAAGGATGGTGGACAGGGGCATTAGGTTAGAGGCTGGTAGGACTTGTGCCCATCATAGGGAGGAAAGAGGTTCCCAAGGTCCTGGTCCTCCCACTTCCCATTTCCCTCTATCCGCCAGCTGCCTGGGAGGAGAGCTCCAGTGGAAGTGGAGAGAGCCCAAGGACCCGGCCAGAGACAAGAGCTAATCTGGGAATGTTCGCTAGGGCCCTGCAGGGAAAAGCCCTGAGTGTGTTGTGGTCCAGTTTACAGGTATTATTCTCCAAAGAACAGGAAGGATGAGGGAGTCTCTTGTCAGGGAGATAGGAGAGAACATGTTTGAGAATTAGGTTTGTTTGGGGAACAGGCCTCAGATCTGCTCAATGACACAAGCCTTCCTCTCTTGTGGCCTTTGCCTTTCTGTTTCTCCCCATCTTTAGCCACAGCTTTGCCTGTGTTTTTCCTCATTTATCTCTGCTTCTCTCTCTCTCCCTGTTCTGTCTCAGCTTCTCTTCTCTGTCTCACCCAGCCACTGTTTCTCTGTCTGTCTGCCTGGTTTTTCTCTCTACATACTTCTGTTTCTTTCTCTTCCAGGCTCTCATCCGGCTTCTCTCTCCTTGGGTCTCTGTCTGTCCTTTTCATTTATCTCTGCTTATTTCTATCTATTCTTCTTCTTCTGGACCTCTCTCCTTGGTCCCTCCCACCCCCATCTCTATCCTTGCATCTCTGCTTCTCTCTGTCTTCTCTCTTTGTTTCTGTCTCCTCATTCCTACCCCTAATACATATTGTTTGTCTGTTTCTACACCCCTACATTCTATCTTAGAATTAATACTGTCTGTGCATTAGTTCCAAGGCAGAAGAGCAGTAAGGGCTAGGCAATGGGGATTAAGTGACTTGCTCAGGGTCACACAGCTAGGAAGTGTTTGAGACCAGATTTGAACCCAGAATCTCCCATCTGTAGGCCTGGCTCTCTATCCACTGAGCTACCTAGCTGTGCGCCCCCCCCCCCCCTCCAATATCTTGAGCCATTCTTGGTCCAGAAAGACCTTTCTGATCACAACCTTCCCTCTCTTTTTTTTTCTGACTCTCTATGGGGAGCCCTTCAGTCTTGGACATAGTAGGTTCAGCAGCTGAGCCTAGGCCATCTGAGATTGGAACTCTACCTGAACTCTCCCTTGCTCCTTTCTCCCAGGCCCCTAGTCTCTCCAAAGAAATTGGAGAGTAGCAAGGGAGAAGGACCTGGAGCCTGGTCCCACAGGAGGCCTCTGACTGTAGCTAGGCAACAGTAGGGTCTTTCCTCATGTTACCATGGTGATCAGGACTTTCCAAATACTAGTAGGACCCAGGGAATGTGGAGGGAAGTATTTTCGGAGAGGATGGAGAAAAAATTGGTTCTTTTCCTTCCTCAGCATTTTCCATTGTGGAAGGATGGGTTCAGGATTGGTAGGACAAAATGGCCAACCCTAATTCCAAGAATTTGGCTTTAGCTGCACAAAATCCAGGAATAAAAAAGTCATCATGAGACTGAAAAATGTTGCCCTGTCACAAGCCACATTCTCCACAGGAGAGGAATTCCAGGCTCCTCAAGGAGTAAAGGAAAGGTCCTCACCACAGCTCCTTTCCATTTCTCTTTGACATCAAATGGTCCCAGCAGATAGTATTGGTTTATTCCTCTAAAATAGAAATTTTCAATCTTTTTTTTCTTAAAAGAGAGCTCTCAAACACCCTCCCCTCCCATTTCAGGCCTTGTGCAAAATCAACAGACAAGCAAACAAGTAAATAAAAGGTTATGCATTATGTGCCTATCTATATTCTTTTTGCTGTAGGATAATTTAGGTTTGTTTTTAGCATATCCCTTCCTTTCCTCTTCTAAGAGCTCAGAACCAATTTTGATTTAGTTTTTCCCTTAAAGAACTACTCTTGTTTTTTTCTCTGCTTATTTTCATATACCCTTTTCTCAGAAACAAAGAGAAAATGGATAGAATGGGAGAATTGGAAAGGAGAGAGAGAGAGAGAGAGAGAGAGAGAGAGAGAGAGAGAGAGAGAGAGAGAGAGAGAGAGAGAGAGAAGAGAGAGAGAGAGAGAAGAGAGGGGGGGAGAAAGGAAGGAAGGAGGAGGAAGGGAGAGAGAAAGGGAAGATGAGAATGGAGGCTGAAAAGAGAGGAAGTAGGAAGGAAGGAGGGAGGCAGAGACAGAAACAGAAGAAATATAGAGACAGAAACAGGGTGAGAGATAGAATACTTTCTTATTCCTGCCTTGCAGCCTGTTATCTTTTATGGTTGCTCTATCTTCTCCATCAGATTATAAGCAACTTGAGAGCAGGTTGAAGGCCTGTTCCTCAGCTTACTCTAGACTGGGTTCTCTCAAGATTAGGCTTGGGTTTATTCCTTCTCTGTTCCTCAGACTTGCTAAGGGCAGAGCCAGGCCCATTCTTTTTTCTGTTCCTCCACTGTGGCAGTGAACATAGAGCTGGACCCCCAGTAGGGGCTCTAATAGTCTGCTAGAAATTTGATATCTAAGATTCCTATTTTCCCTTTCTTGAATCTAGGGACAGTCCTCATTTATGTATAGAGGATTCCTGGCAGATTGTCTCTGGTCTGTTCAAAGGCATTGAAATGGGTCCCTGGACTTCTCTCCAATCTCCCATCCCTCCCCTGTTCCTCCCCCTTCCCTTTCTCCCATCCCCATGGGGCCAAGACGGGACGGGACTGGACAGGACAGGACAGGACATGGGCAGAAGGACATGGAGGCAGCAAAGTGGGGAAGTCTGGGGAAAGGCGAGAAGCCAGAGAGGGAGGGAAAATGTGAGCAGGCAGAGAAGGATTAAAAGGAAGAAGGCATGGACAGGTGAGTGTGAGGACCTGGGGAATTGAGGGGAGAGTTGAGGGAAGCATACAGGAAAGGGGAAAGGAGAACTGGAGATAATGGGGGACTGTCCAGTTGTGCCCAGTCCTCAGAGTCTGATATTTCAAAACAAGAAGGAAGCCTGCCTATGAACTGGGTTAGAGCACCTTCCAGAAGCAATCTTTCCTACAAGAAAAGAGTGTCCAATTTTTGGGATGAGGGGGAGCTCTAATATCACACACATATATACACACATATGCCCACACATGTCCACACATACAGAATCACATAATACTAGAACTGGAAGGGATCATCCAGGAAACCTCCTCATTTTCCAAAGGGAAAAACTGAGATCCTGAGAAAGGAAGTGTAAAGAAGGGACTTGCCCAAGGTCATGACTAGAAAGGGACAGAATTGAGATTCATACCCAGGTCTACTGAATATTCATCCACTGCTCTTTCTATTATTCAGCATATCTACAGACACAGGCGTGCATTCTCATACAACATTACATGCATGCAAACAATACAAACAAATGCATACAAAACATATTCACATTTACACTCAGGTACATTCTCTTTCCTGAGTACTAGCAATCCAGAGAAGAAACTGAATGTTTCACAGAATTCCCCAGCTGGAAGAACTCCCAGGACCATCTAGGTCAGGCAATACCTCAGCAAAAATTCCTTCTATAATATTTCCGACATTCAGCCTCAACTTGGAGACCTCTAGTGATGGGGGGCTCACTATGTGGCCAGTCAGTTCCATTTTGGAACCTTAGTTCTTTCTTTGGAACAGTTTTTCCATATGATGATGTGGCTTGGTGGTGTGAATGGCAGAGAAAGGGGAAAAGAGGAATGGAGGAGTCTGTCTTGGCAGCTTCACATATCTCCCACTCTCTCAGCATTGATTTGATCCTCTTAGACCATTGAGAGCCTCTCATTTCCCAGCTGAAGAAACTCACTGTTCCCATCTCTTCTGCCCTTTCTCTACCAAGACTCTCTGAGGACCTCCAAGGTCCTCCAAGGGAAAGATAGATCAAGTCCCTCATGGAAACAGTGACAGAGTGTGAAGTCCCCTTTTGACTTTTCCTACCTGAAAAGCTTTACTTAATAATAAGAATTCCCATTTCTAGATTACATTAGGATAGGTAGTACAAAGTTTATTCCTCCTCTTCCTTCCCCTTTTACAGAAGAGGAAACCAAAGCTCACAGAAGAGAAATGATTTGCCAGAGTTAGTGTGAGAGTGGGAATGAAATCATTGACCCTGGACTTGAAGGACAGAGCCTTACCCACTATATCCCACTTGAGGAATAATCTTGTCTGGGGCAGGGAAGTAGGGATAATGACATCCCACCTTGCTCTCTATCCCTGATGTACTTCCTTGATCTCCAGTTTCATTCTCTGTATCTTTCTGGTTGAACTGGGGATATATAATTAGGGACTCAGTCTACTATCTGATATTTTAGTTCATCAGTTATTTTATAAGTGATCCTACATCTTGTGTGTTCAAAGGGGTAGGTGTTCTGGCTCTTATCCAAATGAAGATTGACTGAGAGCAGAACTCAAGAGACTTAGATCTCTTTGAGGGTATAGGTCATATTTCCTAATTCATATGAATCCCATCACACTAATGAGTTTTCAGCAAAAGTAGAAACTCGATACATTAGCCTTTTGATTTGATTGTTAATGTTGGCAAATCCTTAGAAATATAAAACCACCCTGAAGGCGTTTTTCTTATGCACAGGTCCTGATTTGGACAGTTGTGGATAGTTCCACTCCCTTGACATGGGGCCCTAGGATTCAGAGAGACCCACCAATACATGCCAATGTGAATAAAGTCCAGAACCCTAAACTACATTGGTAGGTAGGGGCTCTAAGCTATATTACCAGTCGGATAGGTATGATGTATTGGACCACCCCCCCCCCCATACTCACTCTGATTTTGTTTAGACCTCAGTCTGTGGGGCAGGGCTAAAGTGAAGTATGGAACCAGGGTCAGGGATCAGTGTGTAGGCAAGCTTCGGGCTTGAATTTCAGAAACGGGTCTCCCAAGGAATCTATGAAGAGATTTCAGGAATCACATGTTCTTGGATGGGGGAAAATTGTATCTTCATTTTCATTAATATTTATTGACATGAAGTATGTCTTTTAATTAGATTCTAATGCTTCCTCTATTAGATTGTAATCTTCTTGATTTCAGGGGCTTTTGCCTCTTTTTTTTTTTTTTGGTATTTCCAGCACTTAACAGTGTCTGGAATGTAGTAAATCCTTAATAAATGTTTAATGATTGATTGAATTATTTAAATTTTTTGGGAGGAGTGGAGAAGTCCACAGGCTTCACTAGTCTGCCAAAGAAGTCCTTGATACCAAAACAGTATACCCCTGATCTAGGGCCAAGGTCAAAATTCAATCTATGCTGAGGGTCAGGCCTCAGACTTTAAACAGAGTTAGGATTCAGGCTCAGAACTCAGTCTGGGGCCAAAGTTAGGGCTTAGCCTATAATGAGGGTGCGGGTTCCTTAGTTTTTTACCATGGTTAGGGCTCAGTCCATGACCAAAATCAGGGAATGGTCTTTGGCCAGGTTTAGGGTATAATGCATAGACAGAAAGACATTTTTCTCTCCATAAATACAACTAGGCAGTAGAGAAAGGGAATTTGTGGCCTTGGGGACAATAGCTCCATGCCTAGCCCTGTCCCTCACCTGCTCCAAACACCACCAACTCCTGGCATCAATGTTTATAGCTTCTGACTAACTTCTAGGTAGGACACCTGAGTTCTCTCACAGATGATGGCTCTAGGATGGCTTAGAAAGAACTACATATGAGATAATAGCTAGATTCTCTCCCATTAGCCTCATCTCTCATTGTAAGTCTCTCCTGAGTTCTTCTAATCTTTTCCTCCCAGGTTTCCTAAGCAGCTCTCAAGGTTTAGTGAAATGAGTGGACGCTTTGGAGTGAGAGGACCTAAACTTGAGTCCTATGCCTGCTACATAACAATAATGATATTGTAATTAATAATAATGTTATTGTTCAGTCTTTTCAGTCATGTATGCCTCTTTGTGACTACATTTGGGATTTTCTTGGCAAAGATACTGGAGTGGTTTGCCACTTCCTTCTTTAGCTCATTTTATAGATGAGGAAACTGAGGCAAAGAGGGTTAAATGACTTGCCCAAGATCACACATCTAGTAAGTATCTGAGGCCAGGTTTGAACCCAGATCTTCCTGATTCTAGGCCTGGCACTTTATCCATTGCCCCAAGTAGCTGCCCAATAATTATTAATAATATCATTTGGTATTTATATGGCATGTTAATATTTATATAGTTACTCAAAGATTGTATTTCATTGGAGTCTCACAATAACTCTGTAAAATATGTGCCATCAGTATCATTATGCTTATTTTATCAGTCAGGAAACTGAACCTGAAAGATAAAATGATTTGTCAACAATCATAGAATCAATGTCTCAGGGGAAGGATTCAAATACAAGTCTTCCTGATTCCAGGTTTGGGGTTCCTTCCTCTACCCCAAGTTGCCTTTTCAAAGTTGTTACTGTATTACCTTGGGTTAGTCTCTTCCACTCTCTGAGACTCAGTTTCTCCCTCTGTGAAATGAGAGTAATAATATTGGTATACTCCCTACTACATTTTGATAGCATCAGTGATGATGGTGATGGTGACAGTGATGATAGAAATGGTGATGGGAGTAGCGTTGGAATAGGAAGAACCCAGCAATTCTATTAATTGTCTTGTGCCTTTATAAATCACCTTCTCAGTGAGTTAATCTTGGGCTAAGAACCTTTAGGAGGGGTTCTGCTACAATGTTCATTAGATATTTAAGACCTAGCAAAGACTTTTGTCATGGCTACAATCTTGGAGACTAAAACTTACTGTCATTTTGACAATTCCAGACTCAGTTGCAGAAATTTTATGGCAAACATGCAATAGAGATAGTGCTGAGTTTGAAGCTAGAAGTCTTTATTTCAAATCCTGGCTCTGCAATTTACTTACTGTGTTGCCTTAGGCAAGTCACTTGCCTTCTGTCCCCTCAATGTCCTCATCTGTAGAGCTTGGATTCAATTTTTGTCAGGAGCCTTTCCAGGACAGTGCAGTAATTCAAAGAATAAATTGGAAGGGGAAAATGTACAACACCTTGATGTATCTCAAGAAGTTGAGGACCCTGAAGCTTCAGAAGGCACATGAAGGGACTCTAAACATCATCTAGTTTTTAGGAGTCTGGGATCACAGATTGAGAGTGGAAAGAGCCTTAGAGATCATTTTTTCCAATCTTCTAGAAGAAATTTCATTTATAAATTAAAAAATTGAGGCCAGAACCTTTCCCTGGCCACAATTGGCCCTAGGACCCATCTGGAAAGGGAGGAGGCAAGAGGAAAGCTGCCATCACCTAGGTACCTGATAGGAGTCACCAACTCTTTTCCTTCCATTCCATCTGGATGACCACAAGACCTTACTATCTGCATCATCCTTGTTTATTCATGTCCTCTAGACCTTACCATCTATCCCACCAATATTCTTTGTAGGTCCCTGGCACTGCCATTTAAACAAATGATACAAGCTAAAGGCCTTTGGATCTTGCCATATGCCTGCTACAGAAACATTAGGACTTCCAGGCCTTTCTATCTTCCTGGAAACAGAATTTTCTTTTATGTGTTGTGTTTCCCAGTTAGAATGTAAGTTCCTTGAGAGGAGAAACTGTCTCACCTTTTCTATTTGTATTCCCCAGAGGTTAGCACAGTGCTTTGGCACACAGTAAAGTGCTTTTTAATATTTCTTCATTCATTCATTTTTACAAAGCAAGGGAAAAGAGGCCCAGAGAAAGAAAATTACTTGCCCAAAGTCACAAAGTGAATCAATGACAGACAATTGTGTGGCCTTGGGCAGATCATTTCCCATTTCTGATCCTTGTTTCTCCATTTATAAAATGTAGTTAATTATAATACACTACCTACTTAAAAGGGTTATTGTGAAGAACAACTGGAGTCATGCATATGTGCTATTATTAGTATTGTTATTATTTATATTATATTACATTGTATTATACATTTATATTAGTACTACAATATATTATTATATTTATATTATATTGTATTACCTATTTATAGTAGAATCATATTATTATTACTATTGTATAATTATCAGAGAGTGCCATATAAAGATCACATATTACTACTGGTCTCTGATCCCTTCTCTTTTCTTCCTTGTGACTCCTCTTCCCCATTATACCTGACATGTAGTGAATGATCAAACTGAATTAGAAAGAGATTAAACAACAGGGAATCTCAGACCCCAGCCAGGGCCCTCTGACAGTAAATATTTCTCTCTCCTAGAAGACCAAAGGAGCTGTTTAATGACCACTCGAGTTGGGCCTTTAGACAAGTCCTGTATCAATCTAACTCGACTCTCCCATAGATTGCCCCATCCTCAACCTGATTCAGTTTCCAAGTCTTGATTCTTTTTCTCTTGTTTCTCTCTCAGGTGTCCTTTGGCCACTGCCACTCTCTTGCCCAATATCTTCAGTGTTCCAGTACTCCTATGGGTCTTCTCCTGGTCCAGCCAGGCTGGTCTCCTATATAAGCCAGGCCCAGGCCTGCTTCCAGTCCCCAACCTTGGTCACGGTCTTATCCCCAAACCTGGCTAGAGATCAAGCCCTGATCTTGGTCACAGTCAGCTGGAGAGTGAACTCAGACCTTGTTCCCAGTCTGAGCCCCCACCCTAGCTAGAGCCTGAGCCCCAACCTTGGCTAGAGACTGTGCCCTAATGTTGGTCAAAGGCTGAGCCCCAATCCTGGCTAGAGCCTGAGCCCCAAGCTTGGTCACAGGATGAGCCCCAACTCTGGCTAGAGAGTGAGCTCGAACCTTGGTCACAGTATAAGCCCTGACCTTAGCTAGAAACTGATTCCTGATCTTGGTCACAGCCTGAGCCCAAGAGTGAGCTCAGACCTTGTTCATAGTCTGAGCCCCTACCCTAGCTAGAGCCTGAGCCCTATCTTGGCTAGAGACTGAGCCCTGATCTTGGTCACAGGCTGAGCCCCAACCCTGTCTAGAGCCTGATCCTTGATCTTGGTCACAGGCTGATCTCTGCACCTGACCACAGGCTGTAAAGAGTTAAACTTTGGCATGACTGAACCCTGACCAGGACTGCAGACTGAGCCCTAAAAGCCTGATTGCACATGAAGCCCTGACTAACTAGTGACTGAACCTCAAACCTGAATCTTGACTCTGTCACAGACTGAATCTTGACCCTAACTAAAGGCTGAACCCTGGACACATGACCACATATCGAACTCTAAATTTGACTTCAGAATGAGCCCTGGTCTTGGTCTCAGATGGACTAACTCCAGGCATTTTCCTTGCCCACTTTCCTTGCCCACGTTTCAGAGAAGGTGAGAAAACTCAAGACTGAAGGGGAGGAGGACAGAAAGGAAGAGCCAGGGCAAAATATGGAGGGAAGAAAGAAGGAAGGAAAAAATTCCAGGAGGCTGGGGGAGAGGAGGCAGGAAGGGCAGGTGGGGACTCCATAAGAGTGGGAGAGGTAAGTGAGGGAGGTGAGGGGTGCAAAGAGGTGCAAGGGGCTGCACTAACATGGCATTACTGGTGGTGGCCGCTGTCTCTTGGGCCGCAGAAACCACTCCGCACTTGGCACATTTCAAAGCCAGACCATACAGGGGCACTGCCATCTGACTGGAAGTGAAATCAAAGACTGAAACATAACCAAATACCTTTTGCTCTCAGAACACAAAAGAAATGGGGGCATGGGAATAAAAGGGGGCAAAGAGGGGAGGAACCCCAAAATTATTAGGGAAGGAAGGTCTACAAGATGAAGGGAGGATGCACAAGGGAAGGGGGAAGGAAGAAGGAATAGAGGACAAAGTTCACAGAGTAGTGGGGTGTCTCCCAGCCCAGTCCCTGGCCCAGGTCTGCTCTGAGGCAGGCTCTGGGAAGGGTGATATTGGAACCCCAGCTCTCATCACTGAATCCTGACTGGCAGTAGCCCTGGGAGGAAGGGGAGAGAAATGTGTAGTGAGGGCTGATTCTTGGGGAGTCTGGGGTTATGTTAGAGTAGACTCCATGACCCCCTGGATCTCACTGGCTATCTGGGGATTCAAGAGGGGAGGTCTTGGTGGGATTTCTTATTTAACTTTTAAATCTTTATGTCTTAAAGTCTGAAAGAAAGGTTTATGAAGCAAGACCTGAGGAAGGGGGTTGAGTGTATTTTTCCATGTTAATCTGGGTACCAGTATTTATATACAGAAGAGGAGAAAAATGGGTTTAGAGTTGTGTGTCCATGCATCTATGTATGTTCGGACATGCCTGAGTGCTAGGGTGTGTATGCATTTATATGTGTGTGTGTGTGTGTGTGTGTGTGTGCGCGTGTGTGTGTATTTTTTCAAGTGCCTATAGACCTTGACCTCTCTAAGGCCAGAATCACACTTCTCCCCTCCTGTCACATAAGAGAATTTAGCAGCACAAGGCTCAGTACAGACTTGGTAGGACTGATGGATGGTCTAAGAGGCACATGAAACAATGTATGGTGGGTTATATATCTAACTATAACCAGCAATACATTTGCGTCAGTGTTTGAGAGGATGTCTATTTGTGTATTCGAATCAGATTCAGAATTTCCAAGTTAGAAGGAAGCTTAAAGTTTAATCTTGCAGGGCAGCTAGGTGGCTCAGTAGATTGAGAGCCACACCTGGAGATGGGAGGTCCTACATTCAAATCTGACCTAAGATACTTCCTAGCTGTGTGACCCTGGGCAAGTCACTTAACCCTGATTTCTCAGCCCTTACCACTCTTCTGCCTTGGAACCAATACACAGTATTGATTTTAAGATGAAAAGTAAGAGTTTAAAAAAAAAAAAAAGAGTTCAATCCTTCTTGATTTAGGGCTTGCCTTTCCAAAAGACAGGGTAGGTCAGTGGAAAGAGCATTATAATATAAGTTGTGAGACCTGGGCTCTCTGTTCAATGGTACACTGGAGTTGGCTCAAACCAGTTAGCAAATGCGTATTGTTAAATTTTCAGTGTGAGTATTTATACCTCTGAAATAGGCAAATACTAAAAATCACAGTTTGATTTTTTGCTTTGTTGATTATTTAGACCAGAGGTGTTAAATGCATGACCAACAGAACCCGTCATATTCCCTAATGCAACTGAACCAGATTGAAATATAATTGGGAAATATTTATCCATATTAAAAAAACACAATAAGACACAGATAATGTGAGTTTCTTATTTAATAGGTGGCCTTCAGGAATCCTTAGGTACATTTAGTGGCCCTTGTTTCTATTTGGGTTTAACATGCCTGACCTAGACTTAAGAAAGTGATGGAGACAATATTAATAATAAGAGTTAAAATGAGGGTTAAAATAAATATGTTTTATGGAACTTTTTCCCTATGGAAAGCCAGTTAAACATTTACCAGGTCCTATCTGACACTATATGATCTCAGGCAAATCACCTTCCCTTTTGTTCCTACCTCAGTTTTCTCAGCTCTAAAATAAAGAGATTTGCCTGGTTGACTTCTTAAGTTCATCCTTGCCCTGGCAGTCTATGCCTTGACTTTATGTTCGCAAACAGGCAATATAATTTCCACTTTAACTGCTCAAGTAATAGCAAGTGCACTCCTGGATCAGCTCATTCCACTGCTGGACAGCTCTAACTCTCAGGCAAAAGACCCAGGTTCTTTCTTAATCACAGAGCTTACAAGCTGCCTCCTAGAAACTTTAGGGATGGAGCCTCTAGTTTATGTTTTACAGATGAGAAAAATGAGGTGACTTATTCGAGGTGATCCAGCAAGTAAGGAGTACAAATGAGACTTTAGCCAACGTCCTTTGCTCCCTGAGGGTCTTTTCTTCTATGCTAATAAAGCTTCTCTCCTCCCTTTGGACCTGCCTTTGGGGCCTCTGCAGAACTGGGCTAATCCCTCTTCTACATGACAGTGCCTCAATGATTTTAGATGGCTAGTATGTCTTCCCTCCCACCCTCCCTTCCAATCCACCCCCCTTCTTCTGGCCCCTGAGTTTTCTCTTCTCCAGGTTAAACATTCCCAATTCCTTCAGTCCATTCTCAGTATGTCCTGCCCTCACCATGCTAGGCACTCTCCTCTGGACCTACATTAGCTGACTAGTGCTGCTCTTATGAAATAGGCATATATATATATATATATATATATATATATATATATATATATATATATATATAGTGAAGATGATCCTAAGGGACTTATGCCTAGAGGTGGCACTCAAGTATAGAATCCGTATAGTTGAAAGGATATGAGTTCAAATTCAGCCTAAGATAGTTACTAGCTATATGACTCTTCAAGGCATGTCATTTATTTGTTTATGAAATGGGGATAATAATAATTGAACTAGATGTCCTCTGTGGTCCCTTTCAGCTCTCAATTTCTGATTCCATTAAGATTCATCAACTTGGATGAAGCCTGACTAAAGGTCCATAGGATTTCAGAGTTCAAAGGGATGTTGCAAATCATTTCTTCCATGCCCATCATTCTAAGGAGGCTGTAAGGATCAAATGATGTAATGCTTGTAAAGTGCTTTTGCAAATGCTAGTTATTAATATTAGCTTATATGATAGATATTTCCAGAGCTCATACTCTGTTCAAAGCCCTGAGCTAAGCACTAGTAAACAGTAACAATGAGGACTCATATCTTCATAGTTCTTTGAAGAAATCATTTCTTCAAACCACACTAACCCAACCCTCCTCGAGATAGTTCTACTTCTAAGATCCCCTCTATTCAGCAAAGAAGGAAACTCAAGGTCAGAGTGTTCAGTGATGCAGCCAAAGGTCAATCTCCTCCTGACCACCCTGTGAGATCCACAATTCACGTATTCTAACACCCATTTTACAGATGAGGCTATTGAGACTCAAAAAGGGGGAGAATCCAGAAGTTGAAGGTGGTTTTCACCAGACACTACACTGCTTCTATAATTGTCATGTATGAAAGATTATAGTGTGTGTGTGTGTGTGTGTGTGTATGCACTTGCGTGTCTGTAAAGAAATAGCTCTTAACTTATTACTGGTGTATTGTGTGAAATTGTACCTGGTTTTATTTGAATGATATTGATGGGAAATTGCAAACATTATTGGGATCTTTACATAAGAACCTCTATACACCATAGATGAAAATGCACAAAGACAATCGTCATCCTCGGTTACCGAGAGACTATTACTACTATATTGCTTTGGTAAAAATGGAGGAAATGACTAGTCCACCATCTTTTCTAGGATTTTACCACTTTTCAGACAAAGAAATTGAAACTCAAAGGTTAAGTGAGTTGTCTAAGGTTTCATATAGTAATCAGTGGCATGGTGAAGGTTCTCTTCTTCCTCTAAGATTGTTCTGGGATACAATAATGATTCCTTACTACCTAGAAGGACTCAAGAACATAGGATTTTGATTAGGGAAGGACCTTAGAGAAGGTAATGGGGTGTAAGGAAAAGACCAGTGAACTTGGAGTCAGGAGAACTGCATTCAAATGCTAGCTCTGTTGTTTACTACCTGTGAGTAAGATTTTGAGTAAGACACTTCATCCTCAATAGTTCTCAGCTTCCTCCTCTTTAAAATAAGTGAATTTGGGAGCAGAGGACATATATTTGAATCTGCTTTTTCTACTTACCACTTAGTGGATTTGGGTACCTCTCTGGGTCTTAGTTTCCATATCTGTAAAATGATGGGGCTAAATTAGATAGCCTTTGTGATTCCTTTCAACTCTCAATTTCTGATCCTATTAAGATCCGTCAAACTTGGATGCAGCCTAGATAAAGGTTCACAGGATTTTAGAATCCTAAGAGATATTGCAAAAAAATCTCTTCTACTTGCTTCATTTTATAGAGGAGGAGACTGAAGAACAGAGAAAAGAAACAGATTTACTCAAGACCACATAATTAGTGAATATCATAGTCAAGACTTGAATCAAGATCTCTTGATGGCTTCCATGACACTGGTCTATCAGTGTGGTGAGGTGGGTAAATTAAATCATCTCTCTGGGACTCAGTTTCCCTATCTGTAAAATTGGGAGAGTTCCTTATAAGTGTTTTTCATGACTTAAGTAACTTGGTCATGAAGATGGCATGTCTACCTACAAATAGATAAGTAAAACACGGATATATGTATATAATATGTATCATATATAATTATATATAATATATAGGTACTGCTGCCCTGTACAGCCAGTTCCTTCCACATGACATTTCCTTTTCTATCCCCTTATATAGACCTTCCTTGATGCCTGGAATGTTCTCCTTTTATGACTTTTAGTATCTCTAGTTTCCTTCAAAAAAATTTTTTAAGCCTTTACTTTCTGGCTTTGTATCAATTCTAAGCCAGAAGATGGGCAAAAGATAGGCAAGGAGGGCTAAGTGACTTCCTTGGGCTCACACAGCTAGGAAGTGCCTGAATCCAGATTTGAACACAGGTCCTCCTGATTCCTGGCCTGACAGTCTATCCACTATATGACCTCACTGTCCCTAGTTTCCTTCAAGTTTTGGTTCAAGTACCATATTCTATATGAGGCCTTTCATGATTCCTCAGTGGTTAGTGTTTCCATATTCCACTCCTCCCAAATGTTACCTTATATTGACTTTAAATACAATTTTATGTATATGCTGTTATCTCCATTAGAACATTAATTCCTTGAGAAGATAGTTTCATTTCTGTCTTTGTAGCATAGACCTGGCACAGACCTGGCACTTTGGCTAACAAACATTTTTTAAAACGTACCTGGGGGTTGAGAGCATCCACTGAGGAACTTCCTTTACTAAATTAAATCAGTCCCCTTCTGAGTGACTAAAACGTTGCCTGTGATGTTGTGAGGCTAAGTGACTCACCTAAGGCCATCCAGGCAGTATGTGGCCACAGTGAGAAGTGAACAGAGGTCTTCCTGTCTCCAACAACAACTCTTCATTCACTATACAGGCACATTTCAAGTACTTAATAAAAGCTTGCTGATTGATTGACTAATGGATATAGTCATGGTGGCTCTTTTTAATGATTGCTTCCTTTTCTGGAAATTCACTAACCATCCTTTTATTAACATGGCCTAGAATTCTGCCAAGAATTGAGGTCTACTTCACTATTCCAAGGGCAACAGAGTCCATTCTCTTCCTTCTTTGACAAATCAGGCTAACATTTGCCTTTCTCTATTCTTAAAGCGTTTCCCGTCATCTTTAATGAATTGATGAACTCCTAGGCCAGGTTTTCTGATACCCCCACTTGGTCCTCTTTCTCCTCTACCAGCTGATATTCCCTTTCCCAAATTTCTTATAACAGGGTTATCTAGGTGGTTCAGTGAATAGAGCTAGGCTTAGAAATAGGAGGTCCTGGGTTAAAATCTGACCTCAGACACTTCTTAGCTATGTAATCCTGGGCAAGTCACTTAACTCCAATTTCCTACCCCTACAGTTCTTCTGGCTTGGAACCTATACTCAGTATCAATTGATACTGAGCCAGAAGGTAAGAGTTAACACACTTCCTCATAACTTATTGTTACTTGGATCTCACCTTTGTACTTAATTCCCTCTTCCTTGTACTATGGATTATCACAGTCAGGCCCTTCTGTTAGAAAAGAGCTTAGAGACAGCAGTCTATGTCCTACTTAACTGTCTCTCTTCTAGTTGTGAGCAAAGGGAGTTGGATAGAGTAGGAACTTAATAATGCTCATAGAATTGGATTGGGTTGGCTAGGTTAGGGAGAAAGACTTGGAGCTGGACTCCTTCTAGCCCTGGAGTCTCTTTGGCACTTACCTGGCACCCATCGCAGAGGTTTGTCATTCTCATCAAATGAGATAATGCAGTATAGGCAAAGTCCTTTGAGAATCTTAAAGTGCAATATATGTGTGTATAGGAATATGTATGTATGTATGTATGTATGTATGTATATATGACATAAGATGACTGGAGAAGGAAATGGCAACCCCCTCCAGTATCTTTGCCAAGAAAACTCCAAATAGGATCACCAAGAGTCAGGCATGATTGAAATGACTGAATCATAACAACAAATACATGTGTCTTAACTATGTATATTGTTATTGTTTATTTGTGTGTGTGTGTGTGTGTGTGTGTGTGTGTGTGAATGCGTACCAGGATCAGAGATGGCAGTGCCACTGTGGTTGCATCCCCCACAAAGGGAATTCCCAGACTTCCATACTAGTCACCTAGCACCCCTTCTCTGGAGGGTCATTCTGGGACTAGGATGAGCAAAAGCCTGAGATCTGAGGGCTAAGAATCAAAGGCTAAGGGTAGGGGGCAGAGAGCTGAGGGCAGAGAGCAGGAGGCTGGGGGGCACAGGGCTGAGGGCATAGGACTGAGGATTAAAGGCTGAGGACAGGGAGTAGACAGCCAAGGGATTAGTGCTGAGAACTGGTGACTCAGGGAAGGCAGTTGAGGCAGGCACCAGAAAGCTGAGAACCAAGGGTCAAAAGCTGTGAGCAGTGGGTGGCTAAAGGCAGAGAGCTGAGGCTGAGTGAGTGGCCCACCTGATAGTGGGACTATGGATGTGGGAGGACGTTGCCCACTGCTTAGGGGTAAGCCGGGCAAAGAGGAATGAGGAGAAGAGAGTCAGAAGGATAAAGGAAAGGGGAGATTATTTGGGGCAGGGAAGGGTAGGCAAAGGGTGGCAAACCTCCTAACAGGCAGAATGCTAGAGACCTTCCTGGACAGACAGACAGACGGACATACACACAGAAACAGAGTGGCACCAAGAAAAGGAGATGGGGCTGGGGAGCTTGAGGGTCGAGGAGTAGGGGGTGAAGTTTTACCAAGACGAGATCCATAACCAGCCAGCTAAGGCACCAGCCCTTCCCTTCCCAGGAGAGTTCCTTTTATCAGCAAGCAAGAAAGGACTCTTTCTTGGACTGCCATGTAACTCTGTGTGACTTGAGACAAGTCTCTGCCCCTCTCTGGGTCTCTTTCTCCAATTATCTAAAGCTGGAGAAAAAGTACTAGCCTTTAGGCTTGCCCTGAAGGTAAAGGGAGCTGACTGTCATGGACAAATTTCATGATCTAAATATATACAACTCTTGATAGAGTTAACTTAGACAGAGGGAGCTCTATGGAAACTGGAGGATTTTGTAACCACCACCCCCTAATTTTACAGATAGAGAAACCAAGGACCAGAGAGGAGAGACTTGTTCAAGGTCTCCTAAAAAGTAAATAGTGTCAAAGCAGGGACTCAAACCAGGTCTCCTGACTTCAGAGGCAGCCTTTTTTTTCCACCAACACCAAACAGGCCAGATGGACTCAAGCTGGCCAATAGCTCTCCTGGGCACATGTTAAATGTTTCCTAAACCCTCACTGATAGGCTGAGGAAACAAAAATGGAGATGTAGTGCTCTGGGGAGCCCAGCTCAGCTTAGCCCAACCACCCCTCTATGCCTATTCCCCTCCATGCAGAGAAGGAACCCAGCTGGGTCTTTTCCCTATGCCCCCCCCCCCCACTCCTCCATAAGGGCTGCTCTGGCTCTGAATCCCATCTTGCTGCTTGGTTATGAATCAAAATTGCCTTCAGGGACTTGGAGGTCTTTTTTTTTTTCTTTTTTCTTTTTTGTGGTTTCAATGTTCCAAAACAAAACAAAACACTTAAAAAAAATCTTCTCAGAGGAAAGAATGAGGCCGCCTACCCTGCCCGTTCCTTCAGCTTTTTATCTGTGATCCCGTCTTTGGACACAAGTTTGTTAAAAACCAAGATCCCGATGACCATGTTCACCTGTTGGCACAGAAAATGAGAGACGAGTTGGCAGGGCCCAAGGGGGCTAGCAGGAAAGCAGCTCCTTTGCTTGCTCCCTCCCTGGGGGTATAGCTTCTGCAGGGGTAGGGAAGAAGGGTGTCAAGCCCCATTTGGCTGCTGGGGCATCTTCTTTGCTTTATTCCTCAGCTTCAGACCTCAAGGCCATTTACCAACTAAACCTGTCATGGTATAAGAGAATGTTGACTGGGCTGGACACAGACTTGTTCTCTGAAGTTTCCATCCTTAAACTCTGGCTGGCCAAAGGTCTGGGGAGCAAGGGGATGGGGCAAGGTGTGGGTGGGACATCCCTAAAGGCTCTGAGGAACACGGGATTATTTTAAGTGTGAGGAGCAGATGATTCCCTAAGAAGTATAGGGGGACCCAGAGAATTCCTAGAGAATGGGAAGGACATATGGCATTCCTAAGAAGGGTTGGGAAATTCCTCAGAAGATGAGGAATGGTGGCATCCCTATGGGCTGTAAAAAGCCTGTGATATCCCTGAGGGAGAGAGGGAAAGGATAGGCACCTAGGCCCTATCCATTCTCAGGAGGAGTTAGGAGTTCAGGTGATTCAGCCAATATGAAGGACATTCAATCCCCCCAAGGTTGAATTGAGGAGGTTGAGGTGTTTCTGGGGTAGCATTAAAGCATAAAAGACTCCCTGTGGATAGGAAGGACCCACTGACATCCCTGGAGAAAAAAGGAGAAGGTTCTAGTACCTCCCTAAGAAGTATGAGGGATCTCATGAAGGTTTGAGGGATCAGCCCATCCTTAGAGGTCACAAGGGGACTAGATCCTCCTTTAAGAGGGTTTGAAGACATTGAGGACATTTAGTGGGCAATAGGGACAGTGAAAGGTCAGGGCATCCCTAAGGAACATAAGAGGTCTGAGATATTCCAATCTCAACTTGGGATTTGTGAATTTGTTTTTATTATTAGTTGGATAACAATTTCAATATAATTGATTTTCTTTATAATCTTATGTATTTATGAATTGAAAATGCATGAATGCTTAGCTATGTAACCCTGGCCAAGTCACTTGATCCTGAATGCCCAGCCCTTGCCACTCTTCTGTCTTTGAAGTGATACTAGGACAGAAGGTAAAGCTTTAGAAATAAATAAATAAAATGCATAAATGCAAAAACATGATCTGAGAAGGGGTCCATAGGCATCATTAGACTTCCAAAGGGATTTATCACCCACAAAAAGATTTAAGAACCCTTGTTTTAGGGATTTGATCCATTATCAAGTTAAGTCATGTAGGAGAGTAGAGAAATTTGCACACAGTAAATACTCATATATTGGCTAAATGGACAAAAGTATTTTGGGGGCCTCCTTGAAGGGGAAGAGATGTCCCAAAAGCAGTCTGACTGGGGATGGAGATGAAGAAAGGGCAGGCCCAAGTCTACCATGTGACCGGATGAGGGTGAGGATTAAGTATAAGTGAGCCTTGGAGCTTCCTTAGCAGGATAGACTGTTTTCTAGACCCCTGCTTCTCAGAGTCGTTGTCCATTTGGAGGGATGGTCCGGATGTGCTGTACCCTACAACTATCACCATAACTCCAGGTTTCCCTCCTCCTGGGAAAGAAATGGGAACCTGGAACCTAGGCAAGGACAAGTGTGCAGAAGTGGGGTTCCCTTTGTGATCCGAATCACAGTTCTAGCCTAGTGGCAGAAACAGGGTACCTACAATGCTCATTTTCTGGCACAATGGGTAAGTCATCTTCATCTCATCAGACTTCAGTTTCCTCACTTTAATGTGGAGTCATTTCATCCTTCTCAGGATATTATAGGATGTGTGTTTTGATGTGACATTGGTTTAGAAATCAGTATCAATACCAGGGTACACCAATAATTACATTCCTGGGGGCACTCGATCCTCCCAGTCAGCAGTCCCTTGATTCTACCAACAGAGCTGTAACATAGATAAGATGAGACAGGTATCATATACTCCAATTTAAAGGTGAGGAAACTGAGTCCCGTAGAGGGGAAGGGGTTGTTCTAGGTCATAAAGAAAGATGATGGTACGATTGGAACTTAAATCCAGGGCTCCTGAATTCTACTTCCCATTCTCCTCTCCAAAAGATGAGGAGTTCTATGGATAAACTGAAAAACCCTTTGCCCTGAATTGCATTCTCCAGTATGTGTCGCCTCCTAAATTAAGGGACTTGAGAAATAATCTCTAAACTCCCATCTAAATATCTTGGGGAAGGGGGCAAAAGATGTCCCAGCAGCCAGCCCAAGGAATCCAAATTAGCCCCATATTAAACAAACCAAAGATATGGATGCCCCACTTACCAACAGATACATTTACAGGATGATTATTCACTTTACAAAAACATTTCTTTTCAAAAGTGCCCATTTCCCCCATTGCAAAGTTATGGCAGAATAATTCTTTGACAGGAAGTTTGGTGGGGCTGGGGAGCAAAGTGACTTAAAACTAAGGCATGCAGACCAGCCTTCAAGAGATCATGAAAAACTTTGTTGGGAAGGATGGGGGAAAGGCTCCCACACTATTCCTCTTCAGATGTTCTTTTTATAATCAAAATAGGTTAATCTGTTCCTCTTACAATGACTTCTTTGCTCATGCCATCTCTGGGGCCTGGGAAGGCCACCTACTCCACCCCAATTTCCATCTGTTGAAGTTCTTCTCTCTTTCTTCATGGACCAGCTCCAGTAACACCTCCTTCATGAAACTTTTCCTGATTTTCCTTTTCCCCAACCAAAAAAGATTAGTCCCTAGGTAGGAGACAGCATGGTACAGTAGAAAGAACCCTGGCTCTGGAGTCTGAAGTCCTGAATTTGAATCCTATTGCTGCCAATTCCTACCTGTGTGACCTTGGGCAAGTCCCCCTCTCTGGCACCTGTTTTCCTCATCAGTAAATGGAAGGAATTGGACTGGTTGGCAGCAGAGAAACAGATATCTCTGTCTGTATAAATTCAGGTGATGTGTCTTTTTTGGCATCACAGTAAAGCAGGGTGTAAATGTGGAGGAAGGGAAGCAGAGAGAATAAGCATTTTTTTGTTTGTGTTTCAGTAGTGTCAGACTTTTCATGACCCCATCTGGGATTTTCTTGGCAAAGATCCTGGAGTGGTTTGCCATTTCATTCTCCAGCTCATTTTACAGATGAAGGAAAAAGCAAACAGGGTTAAGTGATTTGCCCAGAGACACAGAGCAAATAAGTGTCTGGGGCTGGATTTGAACTCACAAAGATGAGCCTGACTTCAGGCTGGGCAATGTATCTACTGCACCTAATAAGCATTTACATCGCACCTACTATGTGCCAGTTCCTATACTCAGAGCATTACAAATATTATCTAAATTCATCCTCATAAGAACCAGGGGACAGGGATGCTATTATTATCCTAATTTTATAGTTAAGGAAATTGAGACAGAGGGTAAGTGACTTGGCCAGAGTAACCAAGCTACTGAGTGTCTGAGGCAAGATTTGAACTCAGATCTTCCTGGCTTCAGGATCCGTGCTCTGTCCACTGTACCACCACTTATTTCTATCTAGGTCAATTAATTTGGCTAATTAATAATAATGCTAGCTAGCCTTTATATAGTGCTTTACGGTTTACAAAGCACTTTACAAATGTTATCTCATTTAATGCATACAACTGCCCCAAGTACTATTATTTTACATTTTATAAATGAGGAAACTGAGTCAAATAGGAATGAAGTCATTTGCCCTGAGTCATATATCTAGTAAGTATTTGGGCCAAGATTTGAACTCAGGTTTTCCTGATTCCAGGTCCAGAGCTCTATCCACTGAGCTAAATTATGAGCTCACCAAGGGTAGGGTGCAAGTCTTTTCTCCTCTTCTGGTTCATAGCAGAGCTAAGCTCTAGGCATGGCACATGAGGCCCCAAGGCATTGAGGGAACTAAGATCCCACATCTAAATGACTTGCCCATGTTGGCGCTACAAGTCAGGTCTGCTGAGGACAAGAGCAGTGGATTTTCTACTGATTTGACAACTTCACCTGAGTCCATTCACATTGACTCCCTGTATCTGCCCCAAGTCCCTCCAGGCTCCAGTTCTGCACCAATGGCAGCAGGATGGTTACGTAGAAGCCAACCACTGATAATTAATGAAATAATGGATATTCTCACCCTGGAAAGAGCCCTGTGAAGAAGGAGGAGCTCACTACATGTTAGAGCTTTGTAATCACTAGGATAGGTAGGATTGTAGGATCATAGGCTTTTGGAGAAGGAAAGGACCTGAGATATCAGCTGGTCCAACTCCCTCATTGAACAGGAGAGGAAGTCCATAGAGGGAAATTATTTCCCTAAGATCACACAGGTCAGAAGGAACAGAACTGAGATTAAACTCCACATCTTCTTATTTCATATCTAGGCTCACCCCTCCCTAATTATCCCACACTTCCTCAGTGGTCAGATTAGAAAAAAATATATAGATAATTTCATTCAATCCTCCATATCGAATCTTTCCTAGACCAGTCTGTTCATGGGATCACAAAAGGCACATTGGAAGGTCTGGTTAGAGTCCCTGACTCAGAGTCAAGGAGACCTAAGTGAGACTGGTCAGCTTGTTTAAACATGAAGCACCTCAGTTTCTTCATCTGTGAAATGGGCATCATAATAACATCTGAGAGGCAACACATGAAAGTCCCTAATAGCAATGACCTTGGGATCCTGGGCAAGTTACTTAACCCGTTTGCTTCAATTTTCTCAAAACAGGGATAATAATAATTCCTATTTCTTAGGGTTGTTATGAAGCTTAAATGAGATAATATTTGTAAAAAATCCCTTAGCATACATAGTGTCTAGCATATAGTAGGCACCATATGAATGCTTATCTTCCCCCCTCCCCATAATCTCTTCCCTTACTTCAATGAAATCAAAGGCCCAGTCCAAATAAATACAAAAATAAAAGAATCAATTGTGGACATGTGGGCATCAAATCAGATAATGTATGAGAAATGATTTGCAAATCACAGAAGACCTCAAGAATGTCAGCAGTCATTAGACAGATGGGTGACACCATGGACAGAGCCCTGGGTCTTGAGTCCGGAAGATCTGTGTGCTCTTGGGCAAGCTATTTAAGCCTTATTGGTATCAGTGCCTCATCTCTAAAATGAGGTGACAAAGAAGAAGGAAATGGCAAACCATCCATTATCTTGGCCAAGAAAACTCCATGAACAAAGACCATGAGGTCCCATAGACCTGAACCCAACGGAACAACTGAACAACAAAAACGGAGATGAGATCATGGGTGAAAATTGACTTGCAAACTATAGAGGACCTCAAGAATGTCAGCAGGCATTACCTGATCATAAGGTTCAAACTAAAAGGGATCTCCGTGGTCTTGTTTGAAACCCCCAAGGAAGGAGGATCTGGCCTCTCCCTCATGCATGAGTCTAGCATCTAGACCACACCAGCAGGCACTTTGTTTTGGTATCTAGTCTGTTCCTCCTGACTCCTGGCTTCTCCCTCTCTCTCCCCTCACACACTGTAGTTGGCACAGGTTCATTTTTCTTTTTTCTTTTGTTCTCTGACTATGAAGGCAGCCAGGTATCAAAGAGCACTGGCCATGGAGCCCAGATCTAGGTACAAATCTGGTTTTGGACACTTATTAGCTTGAGAAAGCCACTTCACTTCTCTGTGCCTCAATTTCCTCACCTGTCAAATGAGGATAATAGCACCAACCTCCTAAGGGCATTGGGAGAACAAAATGAAATAAAGTACTTTTTAAAACTTAAGTATTATAGAAATTCAAGCTAGGATTATTATTATATATTACATTATGTTATTATTATAGTATAAGGTCACATATATTAATATATGACATTAATATAATATATTGTCATATTGTATGTTATCATATTATATATTGTATAATATAATAAACGTATTATATTATATTTTATATATATATGGGAATTTCTGGTTGCCATCCTGGCAACTTCCTTAAACATAGGTCCTTCTGTCACTCTTGATCTTTTTTTTTTTCAGACCCTCAACTTTGATCTTAGGCAGAAGAATGATATGGGCTAGGCAATGGGGGATAAGTGACTTATCCAGGGTCACACAATTAGGAAGTGTCTGAGGCTAAATTTGAACCTAGGACCTCCACCTCTAGGCCTGACTCTCCATCCACTGAGTCACTCAGCTGCCCCCTTTCCTTGATCCTTAATGCTTTCTTGCTGAACAAACTTGTCTTAGAGGCAATATACTAAATATGTAAAATAAGACCCACATCTTTGGACAGAAGCAATGTATAAATGTATTTTGCTTGACTATGCATATTTATAATGAGGTTTTGTTTTTTTCCTGAACCTCAGGGGGCTGGGAGGAAAGAGGGAGATAAAAATAAATGTGTGTTAATTGAAAAAATTAAATTTGAGAATAAGATAATTGGCTTGAAGATTTAGAGATGATAGGAACCTCAGAAGCCATCTAGTCTAACCTTTTTACATTAGAGATGGAGAAATGTAGGTCCAGAATGGTTATGGCTTTGCCCAGGGTCACACAGGCAATAAGTGGAAGAGTCAGAATTTGAACTCAGGTCCTCTGATACTAAATCTCACCCATTTCCCATTATAGACCTCCTCCCAGGTAACATTTCCCCAACAGCTTTGTCATTTTGCTAGACTGTGTCTAAATGATTCCTGCCATCCTGGGAAGGTTCCATCAAGTCTCCTGATCCATGTTGTCCTAAGGACAGGGACCCATCTGATGGCTGGGAATAAAGGTGCTGAACTCTCTCAAGGCTCTAATGAACCAGAAATAAGTGATTCTAGAGTTTTTCAAGGTTCTCTGGTTCTGTGACTTTATGCTGCAGTAAATGTACAGCTCTGCAAATCTATGGGCCCAGGAATCTATTTCCTTTTGCTGTTCCATAATTCTATGATTCTAGTACTCAATGGCCCTGTGTTCCGGATGTTTAGTCTGGCTCCTAGCCATGGGCACTCAGTTAATATTAGGAAATCTGTTTGTTTTCTGACAAGGGAGAGAGTCAGGAAAAAGGCATCATCCTCAAGGTCACCATAAATCTCTGGAGGGATGGAGACCAGAATGCAGATCCCAGACCAGTGCATGAAGCCTTTTAGTCCTGACCTTTACAGAACACTTCTTCCTCCCAGTTCCATTCCCTCTCCTTGCTCTCTTTCTTCAGATCCCTCTTGGCATCTACCCCTTTACTACTCCCCACCCCCACCCCCACCCTGCCTTCTAAAATTGGCACTGAATGCACTGCATGGATAGAACTTTGTCAAAAGGAAGTAAAAATAACTCCCTGGGGCACAGCTCCCAAGAAAGTGCTCCAGGGTCCAGGATGTCTGCTGTATAAGGTACAGGTTTGTCATTAATATGCATGGCACACTCTTTGAATTTTCCTGCAGTGCCTTCTAGGAATGAGGAAGCTAGGATGAGACAGTCTAAGAAAGGAAGGCTTTTGGAGAGAGGGTGATGACTCAAGGATATTAGACCCACAGTCCAACTGGTCCCCAGCCTAGAATCTTAGCACTGGAAAGGCTCTTAGAGGCTATCTGCCTCCAATCTTACCTAATACAAGAAAACCCTCTAGAATCTTTGAAT
Source organism: Monodelphis domestica (assembly GCF_027887165.1). Taxonomy (NCBI): domain Eukaryota; kingdom Metazoa; phylum Chordata; class Mammalia; order Didelphimorphia; family Didelphidae; genus Monodelphis; species Monodelphis domestica. The sequence goes on from NC_077229.1 coordinate 107,693,959, forward strand.
TATAGATGTGAAAACTAGAAAGGAACTTAGACTAGAGTCTAGTCCTTTCACTTTGCAAATAAAGAAACTAAGTCTCAGAGGATTAACTGATTTACTCAGTTCCCAGAACTAATAAGTAGCAGACCTGGGACTTGAAATCACTCTAAGGTGCTATCTCCCATCCAGTTTCTGCTTCCAAGGATGAGGACTTCTTCCCCTCATGAGCAAGAATCAATCATTGTTAGACAGTTCTTATTGCTCAGAAATGCTCATCTGAACTCTTCCTCCTGTAGAGGAAGAGTTGGTCATCAATGTCATCAATGGTGTGTGGGACTTCCAAGTCAGGAAGACAGGTTCAGATCCTACCCCAGATACTAGCTGAGGGAACCTGAGCAAATCTCTGTGCCTCAGTTTCCTCATATGAAAAGTGAGAGGGGCTGGATTTATTGTCCTCAGAAAGTTCTTCCAGTAAAAGCCTATGACCAAATGACTCCTCCCAAATCCTCCTGCTCTCCCCTTCCCCTCATTGTTTCCAGTTCTTTCCCTCTAGGACCAAATAGAACAGGTTTAATCTCTCCTTTACCATGATAACTCTGAAGATGCTTAAAGACAGTTGACATACTCACTTATGCCTATGTCTTTATTTCCTCCCAAGCAAAACATTCTCATTTGCTTTAACAAATTCTTACATGGTCTGGCTTTTAGTTCTTTCCTTCTTCTGGTTTATTTAAGTTCTAACTAAAATATGGCAACTAGCCATTTGTTTTTCAGTCATGTTTGAATCTTGAATCTTTACAACTCCATTTGGGGTTTTCTTGGCAAAGATCCTGGAATGGTTTACCCTTTCCTTCTCTGGCTCATTTTACAGATGAAGAAATTGGGGCAAATAAGGTTAAATAACTTGCCCAGGGTCACATAGCTTATAAGTTTCTGAGATAAGATTTGAACTCAGAGAGATGAGTCTTTCTGACTCTAGGCCCAGTACTCTACCCACTATGCTATCTGGCTGTCCACACACATCTGGACACAGGTCCCCATATTTGGTTTGACTAGGGCAGAGGACAATCTGATTTTTGCCTCTCTCCTTTAGGATCCTGACCTTGAGAAAGGATTCTGTCTCTGCCCTTCTCTCAGTAACAGCTATAGTAGGAGAGTTGGGGCATTTTCTACCAAGAAATGCAGCCTGGAGGCATGGAGCTAGAGGAGGCTGAGGAGGAATGAGGCTGTGGAAATCCAAGGGGGCTGTGATTCACCCAGAAGGCTCTGTTCCAGACCGATGTGCAAAAAAGGAATCTGTACAAATTGAATGCTATTTTCTCTTGATGGTCCCTTCTCCTTCCTGAGATGCTTTATCAGATCATTGAAGCAAGAGTTCTCAGAGCTGGAAGGGGCCTCAGGGAGCACCAACTCCCAAATGTGCTAAGTGACAATCCCCAATCCTTGCCATTCCTAGCTTCATAGCATTTCTAGAACACATCCCCTTCTCTCTTCTGACAGGGCTACCACCTGGGTACAGCCTCTCTCTACCTCACTTCTGGGCTACTGTGACAGCATGCTGGTTGGTCTCTCTGCTTCAGGTTTCTCCCTTCCTCAATCCATCTTCCACTCAACTGCCAAAATAATTTCCTGGAGCACATGTCAGACTATGCCATACTTCACCCCCTTCAATAAACTTCAGTGGTTCCTTATTACCTCCAGGATCAAATACAAATTTTTCTGTTTGGCCTTTTAAAAAATGCCCTTACCTTCCATCTTGGAATCAATTTTATTTATTGATTCTAAGGTGGAAAAGAGGTAAAGGATAGACAAAGAGGTTTAAGTGACTTGTCCAGGGTCACACAGTTAGGAAGTATCTGAGGCCACATTTGAACCCTGGATGTCCCATCTCTATCCAGTGAGCCACCTAGTTGCCCACCTTTTGTCTCAGAATCAGTAATAAGTATCAATTTCAAAGCAGAAGAACAGGAAGGGCTAAGTATTGGGGGTTGAGTGACTCATCTAAGGTTACATAGCTAGGAAGTATCTGAGGCCACATTTGAACCCAGGTCCTCCTGATTTTAGGCCTGGCTTTCTATTTACTGAGCCAGCTGGCTGTTTGGCTTTTAAAGAACTTCCCAACCTGGCTCCTTTCTACTTTTCCAGTCTTTTTATACTTTATTCTCTTTCAGTCTTTAGCTACTCTGCCTTGTTGCTCTTCCTGAAACCCAACACTCTGCTTCTGACTGTCCTCCATCCCTGGGATGTTCTCCCTCCTCATATCTGACATCCCTGACCTTCTTTAAGACTTTGCTTACACCATCCTGCCACAGGAAGCCTTCCTTGGTTTCTCCAGCAGCTAATGTCATCCCTCTGAGGTCCATTTTCATTTACTAGAGATTTGGAGATACATCTATATTTGTGTGTGTGTGTGTGTGTGTGTGTGTGTGTGTGTGTGTGTGTGTGTGTGTATACTGCATCTATACATTCTATATGAAATATACAGAATCCCAATTGCCTACGGGAAATCTATATTCTAATCTATTCTATATCAATCTATTTCCTATAGGCAATCGGGATTAAGTGACTTGCCCAGGGTCACATAGTTAGGACATAACTGTGTCTGAAATCCTCTTTGAACCCAGGACTGACTCCAAGTGCTATCCATGGTGCTACCTAGCTGTCCCTACAAGGCACAGATCTTGTACCTCTATGGACAATGAGAGCCCTTGGAGGGGCAGAGGGCATGTTTTTACTTCTCTATTCCTACTGCTTACCACAAAGTATGTGCTTCAAAAATCCTTATTGAGCCACTGCCTCTGTTGAAATATCTCCACTGATGGGGAGTTCCCTACTTCTCAACTCCACTCACTAGTCTGCTTAGACTGCTCCAATTATTAGGGAGCTCTTCTTGGTGTGGAGTCAAATGTGCCTGTCCACCAGTTCTAGTCATTTCTTTTCATGGATAATGCTGAATGGGAGTGGGAGAGGGTTCCTCAAGCCCTAGTTTTTAATTTCTCTGTCCTATCTGTCCCTCTACCTCCCTCTTCCTATCATGGCCATTACCATAATCCTCAACTCTGTTCAGCTCAAATTGTGATGGGATTAGGGTAGGTAGGTGCTACTGTGGATAGAGTGCTAGGCCTAGAGTTAGAAAGACTCATATTCCTGAGTTCATATATCTGATTTGACCTCAGCTGCATGACCCTGGACGAGTCACTTAACCGTGTTTGCCTTTAAAAAAAAATAGGGGAATGGGGTAGCTGGGTAGATTAGTGGATTGAGAGCCAGGCCAGAGACAGGAAGTCTTGGGTTCAAATCTGGCCTCAGACATTTCCCAACTGTGTGGCAAATCACTTAACCCTCAATGCCTAGTCTCTACTGCTCTTCTGCCTTGGAACCAATACACTGTATTAATTCTAAGATGGAAGGTAAGAGTTTAAAAATAAAATATGGGATTAGGAAACAAATTCTTGGATGTAAACAGAGGCTTAGACACTCAAGGTATCCTTAAAGCCAGGAATACTTTACACATGTGAATAATCATCCTGGATTTATCTGGATTTTAAGCCTGAAGCTCTCTCAAAATAAGAAAAAACAAAATATGCGGTTTGCTTAAAATGGGACCTACTTGTATTGGGTTGGGGGTGGGCACTGAAATGGAATTTCAACCCTGCCCTTGGGCACAGTCATTTGGCCTGTGAAAGTTGAGAATTTCAGGCCAATGGAGGGATCATCAGGGCAGGAGGGGGTGAGGGGTGGTCAGGGGAAGGGAGAAGAGGGAGAAGAGTTAACTCTATTTGATCTGAGCTAATGAAGATGCCCCTTTCCCCCTTCCAGGATCTCGCTTAGTTTTTCTCTGACTTGCCATTTCCTTGGTGCCCAACAACCTCTTTCCTCTTTGGTACCTTCAAGAAGGGAGTATGTGGGGATCTCTGCTGGGGACAGGGATACTCTCAGGGAAGAGAACCAGGGAGGCAATACTGGACAGAAGCACAGCAGAGGGCTGGAAGTCAGGAGGTCCAAGTCTGAGTCTTGGCTTTGTCATTAAGAGCTCCTATTCAGTAAAATGAGGGAGTCATATTGAGATCTCTAAAGTCATTCTGCTCTAAAATCCCACAGCATCCTCTCCCTGAGCCAGTTTCCGCATCTCAGGAGTGCAAGGTATGTAGAAGGAGCAGGCATGGGGAGGTGGAAAAACGCCCATGGGCGTGGGTGGCACTTTAGAATGTCCAAAGTGACTTCAAATCCAGTTTCTCATTGGAACTTTCCAAACCCCTGTGAATAAGCCCTACACTTTCCTAGCCCCCCTAGTTTTGGATTGTGCTATTTCTGCCCAGCAGAAATGACTTCCCATCCCTTTTCTTCTTCTGTGGAAATTCAACCATCAAAACAAACTCCCAGCTTTGGTATTTAAACTCCTTCACAAGCTGGCTCAAGCCTCTCCAGGAGAGAGAGGGAATCTCCTTCCCAGCTTATTAGGCATCGCTCCCATTCTCCCTCTCTCTGGGCCAGCCTAATGGGCCTTCTTGTTGTTCCTCACATAAGATACTTTGTCTGCATCCCCTTGCCTTTGCAGAGGCTGTGCTCCATGCTTGGAATGCCTTTGCCCCTCACCTCTGCCTCTCTTAGAATCTCTAACCTCCTACAAAGTTTAGCCCAAACTCTGTCTTCTGCATGAGGCCTTTATGTGTCACCTCAGTTACTAGTGCTGCCCCCTCCTCAAACTGCCTTGAATTTCTTTATTACACACCAGCTATCTCTTTGGCTAGAATGAGGGCCAGAAGTACTTCAATCTCATTTGTTTCTTCAGTGTAGGTACTTACTAAATGTCTATTGATTAAAGAAATGGGCTATGGGTGTATGGGTGAGTGTGAGAGAAGGAGAGAGAGACAGGCAGAGAGAGGGAGGGTGAAAGAAAGAGAGAAAGGGAGGAAGGGAGACAGAGAAAGAGACAGAAAGTCAGAGAAGGAGAAAGAAAAAGAGAGGGAAGAAGAGACAGGGAGGAAGGGAGAGAGGAAAGAAGGGAGAGAGAGAGACAAAGACAAGGAAGGAGGGAGAGCAAGAGAGAGGGAGGGAGAAAGAAAGAGAAACAGAAAGAGAGAAAGGGAGGAAGGGAGACAGAAAGATAGAAGGAAAGACAGAAGGAGAGAGAAAGAGAGAAGGAGGGAGAGACAGGGAGGGAAGGAGGAAGGGAAAGAGGGAAGAAGGGAGAGAGATGGACAGAGACAAGGAATGAGGGAGAGCAAGAGAGAGGGAGGGAGAAAGAGAGAAAGGGAGGGATGGAGACAGAGAGAAAGAGAGACAAGGAAACATGGGAGAGAGAAAGAGAGGGAGGGAGAGAGGAAAGGAGAGGAGGAAGAAGGAAGAGAGGAAAGAAGGGAAAGAGAGAGAGGGAGAGAGAGGAACAAAAGAAGAGAGAGGGAGAGAAAGAAGGGGAGGGAGAAAGAATGAGTGGGAGGGAGAGATCCTCCTGGTTTCCTAGCCTTCCCTCCAGTTTTGGATTAAAATCTTGCCTTCTCTAGAAGCCTTTCCTAATCCCCCTTAAAACTAGTACCCTCTCCATTAGAATAAGAGGTCTTGGAGAACAGGGACTGTTTTTTTAGGCCTTTTTTTGTATCCCCAGGGCTTAATCTATTGCCTGACATCCAGTAGGAACTTCATGAATGCCTCTTGACTGACTGTGTGCCTGTACTAGGGGAGGGGACATGATTTGCCAAATGTTGTACTATCTGGCTATTATGCAGAACTGGCTATGGCACCTCCAGTCATGAGGGAGGAGGCTGTCCTAAACTGTTCCCCCATCCTGTTGATTATTCCCTACAGAGTCCTTGTCTTCCTCTCTTGTCTACTCCCATGGACTCTGCCCTAGGACAAGCCTGCCTTGACTTTGCTATTACTCTGTCTCCATCTCTGTCTCTCTTTCCAGACCTCTACCCTGCCCCTCCAATCCATCAATTTGCTGCCAGATAATTTCCCTTATATATAGCTTTTGTCTTGTCACTTCTTGGCTCAAAATATTTCACTATTGCCTAGGAAATAAAGTTTAGCCTGGCATTCAAGGCCCTATATGATCTCGCCATATCCTATCCTTCCAGACACTTTTTATGATTCCCTTACAAACCCTTAATATTTCAGCCAGCCAGACTGATCTACCTTTTACCTCCAAGAAACCCTGAACTTTTCTGATTGTAGGCTTTTGTTCAAGTAGTTTCCAATGCTTGGAATGCCTGTCTCTTCCATCTGTTTTTATTCCTGAATATATGACCTTTAAAAGTCAACTCTGGTGGCTCAGTACATAGTGCTGGTCCTGGAGTCAGGAGGTCCTGGGTTCAAATCTGACCTCAGACACTTCTTAGCTGTGTCACCCTAGGCAAGTCATTTTACTGCAGTTGCTTAGCCTTTACTGCCCTTCTGCCTTGGAACCAATACTTATTTCTATGACAAAAAGTAAGGGTTTAAAAGAAAAAAGGGGGACAACTCAAGTTATTCCTCCTCTACTATCACCATTCAGATCTCCAAGAGCACATCTCTAATACCCTTATCAAATAATGTGGGGCATTAAAGTTACCTGTGTTTGTGTCAAAACCTCCTACTAGATTGAACGCTCTATAAAGACAGGGATCGACTCTTGTCTAAGCTTTGTATTTTCCCCCAGGCCCTAGCTCAAGGCCGGGCACATAGTAGGTACTTACTAAGTGCTTTTCTTCTGAAATTGCTTAGAATATACTTTGTACCACTTATCGGCATACATTCTCTCTCTTCCTGTAGAGTTAAGCTGACTGAGGACAGGAACAGTTTTGTTTTGGTCTTTGTAGCCCTGGTGCACACAATAGGGCCTGACACATAGTAGGTACTTAATAAAAGCCTACTGAACATCATCAGATTGGAGTTTGTTAGACTCATTTGTTTCAATCGTCAAATTATCTTCCCTAAAAAGAAGGATCCCTGATTAAACCCAGAGATGTCTTTAGACTCGTAAAAGGAGAAACCAGTGTCTCCTGAATGTGTATCTTTTTAAACTGTATACTAGACAGCTCCCTCTCAAGGTTGATCTGCAGAGTCTGATACAGATCACTAGATCAATACCTTTTTTCTTTTTTTTTAAATCTTTACCTTCCTTCTAATAAGTATTGGTTCCAAGGCAGAAGAGCAGTGAGGGCTGGGCAATTGGTGTTAAGTGAGTTGTACAGAGTCAACAGTGTCTGAGGTCACATTTGAACTCAGGACCTCCCATCACTGGCCTTGCTCTCATTTCACTGATCCATGTAGCTACTTCTCAATATCCTTTTTCTATAGCAGAAATAGGCTCAGAGAGAAGCAGAAACTTGCCCAAAATCACACAGAGAATCATCAACAGAGCTAGGATGTATAAACTGAGTTCACTGATTGCTAGGATCTTTGTTGGGACAAAAGGAGATGGTGAGATAAGGACACTCATCCCCTAGCCTGAGCAAGTCACTTAACTCTGTTTGCCTCAGTTTTCTCATTTGGAAAATGAGATAGAGAAGGAAATGGTCAACCATTCTAGTATCTTTGCCAAGAAAATCCCAAATGGAGTCAACAAAGAGTCGGAAATAACTGAAAAGGGGGATAAAGTGTCTTGGAAAGTTTGATATAGAATCAGGAAAAAACTTATGCTGGTATTATGGCTCCCATTTTACACAGAAGTAAACTGAGGCCCGGACAGTAAGAGAAATAGCAAATCTAGCCATTAGCAGAAGTATTATGTGGCATGGTCTCAAGGGAAGTCACTTGGACCCCTTCTCCAGGCTCACTCATGGCATAGTTGAGCACAGAAGATAGATCCAGCTGAGTTAGACACTGGAAGCCCAGGATGAATGCTTAGTAAATGGAACTACTCTGAGTACAAAGAACAAGTGGTCCATCTCTACTCAATACTTGACTATGATGTTATGGAAATTTTAAATCTTGGATGGTTTAGGTGGGAATGGCTCCTTGGAGACTATTGAGCCCAGGTGAAAGCAATTGAGCCAGGTTTGGTGGGGAATGACTTATTCAAGGTTATGCAAGGAGTGAGGAAAACCACAGATTGTCCAGGGCTAAGAATGGGCTGTAGACATCATCAAGTCCCAGGCCCTTATTTATGGATGGGAAAACAAGCTCAGAGAATTGAGGCTGACACCCAGGTCACACAGTGAATTAATACATTCAGAGACTCTCTAGGGTGGAGGGGATTTACAGTTGATTGCCCCTGTTTTACAGAGAAGTCAATTTAGGCCCCAGGAACCTGCCCAAAGCAACCCAGAAAGACATCAGCAAAACCAGAACTCAAACCAAGGTCTCTTGATTCCCAGGGTCTTTGGTGGGATGGAGGGGGATGATGAGACAAGGTCACCTCTTCTCCAGACTTAGGGGGATAAAGGGCCTTAGAAAAGGATGATGGGGAATCAGGAAGGAGCCAGTGCTGGGGAGGCAGTACCAGGACAACGGCAGCAGCTGGTCCCACGAAGGCATACAGCAGTCCCCCTTCCAAGGAAAGCCAGCAGCTAGAAGAAAGGGATCAGAGAACACAGGCTGGTTAGTACAGATTTTCCCACCAAATAGGTCATCCCTCTCTTCCTTAGCTTTTGCTCTTGCCTTATGGCAGTCTTATTTTGCCTCTGCTCCTACCTGGAAGGACCCCTTTAGCTTCTCACCAAAGTTTGCTTCATGCCTAGCTCTCAGGAAGCCTTCCCTAATTAAGTTTTTGGTGTTCAGTTGTTTTTCAGTCATGTCCAACTCTTCTTGACTCTTTTGGGGGAATTTTCTGGGCCAAGATCCTGGAGTAGTCCACCATTTTCTTCTGCAGCTCATTTTACAGAGGAAACAGTTACGTGATTTGCCCAAGGTCACACAACTAGGAAGTATTTGAGGTCAGATTTGAACTCAGGAAAATGAGTCTTTCTGGATGACTCCAGACCTGGCATTCTATCCACTATATCACCTCCCTCCTTTCTATCCCAGATTAAATACAACTTCTGTTTCTATAACATTTTAGAATCTACCCAATAACTTAGTGAACACAGGAGGGTAGAGCACACCCTGGGGTGAACATTTCTCCTAGAACCTCTCCAAAGGTATAAGGGTATCTCCTATCCTAGCAGGGCAAGACCATAGAAAAATCCCTTCCACTCCTTACTCTATGCCCTGAAGCATAATTTTGTCTGGCTCTTTTCTTTACCGTCACATCTCTATGCTATCTGCACTTTGGTCACCATTCTTATCTCCCCAATACCGCATCCTAGGACTCCATATCTCTGGGTGGGTACCTGGACTTCCATAGGCTTTTACTTGTCAGAACTAGGCTTCCATTTCAGCTCCCACCATGCTGTTGGCAAGTCATTATCATCCCCATTCTACAGATGAGGACATTGAGGCTAAGAAAGGTTATGGGACTTGCCCAGGGTCTCACAGCCAGTAAGTTTCTGAAGCAGTATTTCAAAGAATCAAACTTCTATCTTCCTGACTCCAGGTCTAGTATTCTATCCAAAATGTGAGGAGCTGCTCTTGGGTGAGAGAGAAGACAGCGAGGCTTGGCAGAGGGATGCTCCAAAGGTCTATGATTCCGCTGGGAAATCAGATCAGTCAAAAGCACAGATAAGGGGTAGTTAAGTAAATATTTCTTTGCTGAGTGACCCTGGGCAAGTCATATAACCCCAGTTTCCTTGCCTTTACTGCTCTTCTGCATTAGGACTGATCCTTACTATCATTTCTAAGACAAAAAGGTAAAGGAATAGCAATAACAACAAAAAGCAAACAGATGCCCACTGAATTCAGATGACTTAGTTAAGGTTACACAAGAAGCTGGAGCAGGACAGATGTGGGTTCAGAGCCTGGGACTATGAGACAATTCAAATTGGTTGAATTAAAAGTAATTTAATTGTTTCTGGGGAATAGTCATCATTATCATTTTACAGGACACAGCCCATACTTTACTCTGACCTATCTGTTAGCAGGATATTGGCAACCAGGTGGCACAGCACTGAGCTTGGAATCAAGAAGACACCTTTATGAGTTCAAATCTGGTCTCAGACAGTTACTAGCTGTGTGACCCTGGGCAAGTCACTTAACTCTGTTTGTTTCAGTTCCTTCATCTATAAAATGAGCTGGAGAAGGAAATGGCCAACCACTCCAGTATCTTCGCCAAGAAAACCCCAAATGGATCATGAAGAGTCAGACACAACTGAACAACAAGGATGTTAGTAAATATCTACAAGATATTGTCTAGCAGAAAAATATGACATTGGCACAGGCAACCATAGGCATGCCCAGGGCAAGGGGATGATCTGCCCATGCCTTGAAGGAGCATCCCTGTTGGCCCATCCCCTAAGGAGGGAAGTTAATATGGTCATAAACTATTGGGGTGGATGTGTATGTGGGGGGAGCATCTCAAAGATCAATGCCCTCATTTAACAAAGGAGAAAATTTAGGTCCAGAGAGTGAAAGGAATTTGCATAGACCTCCAGGATGTAGGAAAGCAAAGGACCAATGAGGAGGCTCCAGCACAGTGTGCACCCACACCCTGCCCAAGCTCTCTAAGCACTTATTCATGGAACTAGAGTATAAGGTCAGATATAAGATGGAAGGGTCTTAATATTCACAACTGGAAGGAACCCTAAGAGTCATTGAGGCTAACTTCCTCCTTTGACAAATGAAAATAAGTCTGATGGCCCGGGGGGGGGGGGGACTTGTAATGATTTACCTAAAATCACACAGAGTAACTATGTGTGTGTGTGTGTGTGTTTGTGTGTGTGTAGCAAAGTGGCTGGGTGAATTGAGAGTCTGGCTTAGAAACAGGCCTTGGGTTCAAATCTGACCTTAGATACATCCTAGCTAAGTGACCCTGGGCAAGTCATTTAACACTTATTGTCTAGCCCTTAACAGTCTTCTGCTTTGGAACCAATAAAAGACACTGATTCTAAGACAGAAGGGGTAAGGATCTTAAAAGTAGTAAATATCAATAATATTAACAAATTAATAATAATAAATATCATTATTAGTTTTGCAAAATATTTGCATTATTTCATTTGAGTCTTACATTTAAATTTTTTTTTTCATGTATAAAATGAGAGGATTAGACCACAGGACCTCCAAGTTTCCTTTTGGTACAAATTACTTTTTTTGGTACAAATGATATTTTTGTCATGTATTTGAGATGGCTAGGGATTCAGGGCCACAAGGAATTTGAGTCATTTCTTGCTTGGGGTAGAAGGGAGGGAGAATCAGGAAAATAAGATACCCAGGAGAGGTAGTGTACTATAGGAGAAAGAGCTCTGATGGACTTGGGACCCAAGTTCAAATCTTGCTTCTACGTTCTTGTTGTTCAGGTGTTTTTCAGTAGTGTCTGACTCTTTATGACCACATTTGGGGTTTTCTTGAGAAAGATACTGGAGTGGTTTGCCATTTCCCACTCTAACCTGATTTACAGATGAGGAAACCAAGGCAAACAGAGTTAAGTGACTTACCTAGGGGTCACACAGCTAGGTAATGCCAGAGACTGGGTTTGAGTTCATGAAGAGGTATCTTCCTGATTCCAAGTCCAGTCATCTATATTCTATTATGCCACTTAGCTGCCCTTAGTCATTGAATCTTAGGTTTGGTGATGAAAGGAATCTCTCAGGTCACCCAGTCCAACACCTTGATTTTGCAGATGAAGAAACCTTGGCTCAGTGACTTTATAAGAATCACACAGATAGCATCAAAGGAAGAATTAGAACCCAGACCTCCGACTGCAGAGCTAATGCACTCTCCATTATGCCCAAGATTCCCTGGAGGTGCCTCAATGTTCCCATCTATAAAATAGATTAGCTGTACTGAATAATTTCGGAGTTCTCTTCTGGTTCTGACAATTTTGGTTTCTTTCTACCATTGTCCATATAATAAAATGCATTAGAATTTTCAAAGTGTTTTCTAAAACATTCTCTGTTTTGACAATCCTAAAAACTCCCATTTCTTTTGAGCTCTAAATTTTATAAAGCTCTTTCCACATAACCATTCCATGAAGGAATTGGTTCAGGGAATATTAGCCCCATTTTACAGATGAGGAAACTGAGGATCAGCGAGGAGGGAGGATTTATCTAAGAAGATGATGCAAATTAGTGGCAGAGAGTAGGATCTGACCTGCCCCTTGTGCTGGACCTTTACTCTGTGCTTATTTGTCTGCTTCTCTACCCTAGAAACATCTCTGTGGTTTTGTGTCCCATTTTCTCTTTCAGTCACATTGTTTCTATGTGTATCTCTCATTTCCTCTCTAGTTCTTTCTTTGACTCACAAAGTCCCTCCCTCCTCCTCTCTCTCTCCATTCCTTCTCCCTCTCCCTCCCTCCCTCCCTCTTTCCCTCTCTCTCCCTTTGTCTGCCTGTCTGTATGTCTCTCCCTTTCTCTCTCCCTTTTCCTCTCTCTCTCTCTCTCCCTTCCTTCTCTCCCTCTCTGTCTCCCTCTCCCTCTCTCTCCCTCCCCTCCCTTCCATGTTTCTGCTTCTCAGTCTTTCTTTGTCCTCATTTTTGTCTTTGTTTCTGTCTTTCTGCTTACTCTGTCGCATTCTTTCTCTCAGTCTCTCTCTTTTGTTACTGTTTTTCTTCCCCTCTGTTTTTGTCGCTCTTCCCCTCCTTCACCAGGATTGCAGACATCACTGGGGACAGTGGCTGGTGCCAAGGTGCCAAGGTTTCTCTTTGCCTAATGCTAGTGGGCAGCCAGTGCTGTGCTGATAAAATCCTGGGCTCCTGATATCCCCCTTGGGCTTCCTCCCTTCCTCTCTCTTCCTCTTCTCCAGTTTCTTCCCAAATGCCAAACTCATCATCTCTCTGCCCCCTCACTGAAGTTAGCTCTCTGTCTCTAATTCCTCCATCCACCTCCACCTCAGTCTCTCTGAAACCAGGACACTCATGACTGTGCCACTCTTTCCCAGGTTTCTGAGGCCTCATTGTCTTAGTTTTCTTAGTCTAGACCCTCAATACTGTCCCCCTGAAGTCCTGCAATGGTCTCTTAGTTCATCTTTTGACTTCTAGTCTCTTCCCCATCCAAATTAAAATGTTTGAGTCCTATTTCTTTTCTTTCCGAAAAAAACAAACAAACAAACAACCTTTTACCTCCATCTTCAAATCAATACTAAGTATAGATTCAAACACAGAAGAGGAATAATGGCTAGGCAATAGTGGTTGTGACTTACCCAGGGGCACACTGCTAGGAAGTGTTTGAGGTTAGATTTGAACTCAGATCTTCCAGACGCTAGGCCTGGCCCTGTGTACTGAGTCACCCAGCTGTTCCTATGACCTGAGTCATAGGTCTAAAGCCCAGCTTTAATCATCGATTTACATATTTAGAGCTATAAGAGACCTCAGAGACCGACTAATTCAGCCCTTCTTGTTTTTCACAGGAGGAAACTGAGTTCTAGGGGCTCAAAAATTTGTCTGGGATCACATAGGTAATAAGTGTCAGAGGCGGATTTTGAACACAAGCCTTATGACTCCAAATACACACAGAGTTTCCAAAGTGGTTTTTAAACCGTTCACTTGTTTAGTGATCATAATAACTCTAATTTCTTTTTAGTTCTATAAAGCTCTTTATAGATGAGGGAAATGAATTCCTGTCTATTGTACCATACTGCCTCTCGGGTAATTTCTTTGCTTAGAATATGCTTATAGTGACTCACTACCCACAAGAAAATGTCTAATCAATCAATATTTATTTCGTGTCTACTATGTGTCAGGCACATGGCAGGCTGCTAAGTGTTTGGAATACCAAAACAAAAGGCAAAAGATAGTGCCTGCCATCAATGAGATCACAATCTAAAAAGAAAGAAAACATGCACACACACACACACACACACACACACACACACACACACACACACACCCCAAGCTATATACAAGTCCAAACTCTTTAACCTGGCACTCAAGGCCCTCCATAACCCTCCATAACCATAAAAATTTATATTTCTAATCTTACCTCTCATTCCTCCAAACACTTTGCTCCAGCCAATGAAAATGGTGGAATGGAAAGTCACTACATTTATTCAACCTCTGCTCTGTGGAGGGCCCTCTGCTCTGTGCTTACAGTATCTAGATCAAAATAAACTAACTCCTTCCAATGAATTTACTGTGGAAGAACACTCTCTTTCACCAGAACCTGGACTCTGAGATTCTAAATTCTTGACAGGGAACCTTTGTCTTCTCCTGCCATGTCACTGTCCATCCATTTCCAAACCATGCCACCATGTGCTATCATTCCCTTTCTAGCTCCCCTTTTGCCACTTTCAGGGTCCAGCCTCACTCGCAACTCCAGGGTTTCCCTACTGGTGGCGAATGATCACTCAAAATAAATAACAAAAGGAAGACAGCTTAATCATTACAGCCATGGGATTGCTTTGCACCTAACATCTGCTCTGACATTCCCAGGCCTGGGATTTATTTTTATACCTATTTTCTTGGCATGCAGATAACATTACCTAACACACATGTTCAAAGAGAGATAATTGGAAAAGTGATACATTAACTTTTTTTTTTTAAATATATTTTATTTGATCATTTCCAAGCATTATTCGTTAAAGACATAGATCATTTTCTTTTCCTCCCCCCCACCCCCCATGGCCGACGCGTAAGTCCACTGGGCATTAGATGTTTTCTTGATTTGAACCCATTGCTTTGTTGATAGTATTTGCATTAGAGTGTTCATTTAAAGTCTATCCTCTGTCATGTCCCCTCAACCTCTGTATTCAGGCAGTTGCTTTTTCTCGGTGTTTCCACTCCCATAGTTTATCCTTTGCTTATGAATGGTGTTTTTTTTTTTCTCCTGGATCCCTGAAAGTTGTTCAGGGACATTACACCGCCCCTAATGGAGAAGTCCATTACGTTCGATTATACCACAGTGTATTAGTCTCTGTGTACAATGTTCTCCTGGTTCTGCTCCTCTCGCTCTGCATCACTTCCTGGAGGTTGTTCCAGTCTCCATGGAACTTCTCCACTTTATTATTCCTTTGAGCACAATAGTATTCCATCACCAACATATACCACAGTTTGTTCAGCCATTCCCCAATTGATGGGCATCCCCTCGTTTTCCAGTTTTGGGCCACCACAAAGAGCGCAGCTATGAATATTTTTGTACAAGTCTTTGTGTCCATTATCTCTTTGGGGTACAGACCCAGCAGTGCTATGGCTGGGTCAAAGGGTAGATATTCTTTTGTCGCCCTTTGGGCATAGTTCCAAATTGCCCTCCAGAATGGTTGGATCAGTTCACAACTCCACCAGCAATGAATTAATGTCCCTACTTTGCCACATCCCCTCCAGCATTCATTACTTTCCTCTGCTGTTATGTTAGCCAATCTGCTAGGTGTGAGGTGATACCTCAGAGTTGTTTTGATTTGCATCTCTCTGATTATAAGAGATGTGGAACACTTCTTCATGTGCTTGTTAATAGTTTTGATTTCTTTATCTGAGAACTGCCTATCCATTTCCCTTGCCCATTTATCAATTGGAGAATGGCTTGATTTTTTGTACAATTGATTTAGCTCATTATAAATATGAGTAATTAAACCTTTGTCAGAGGTTTCTATGAAGATTTTTTCCCAATTTGTTGTTTCCCTTCTGATTTTATTTATATTGGTTTTGTTTGTACAAAAGCTTTTTAGTTTGATGTAGTCAAAATTATTTATTTTACATTTTGTGATTCTTTCTATATCTTGCTTGGTTTTAAAGCCTTTCCCCTCCCAAAGGTCTGACATGTATACTATTCTGTGTTTACCCAATTTACTTATGGTTTCCTTCTTTATGTTTAAGTCACTCACCCATTTTGAATTTATCTTGGTGTAGGGTGTGAGGTGTTGATCTATTCCTAGTCTCTCCCACACTGTCTTCCAATTTTCCCAGCAGTTTTTATCGAATAGTGGATTTTTGTCCCAAAAGCTGGGATCTTTGGGTTTATCGTATACTGTCTTGCTGAGGTCGTTTTCCCCCAGTCTATTCCACTGATCTTCCTTTCTGTTTCTTAGCCAGTACCAAATTGTTTTGATGACTGCTGCTTTGTAATATAGTTTGAGGTCTGGGACTGCAAGGCCCCCATCATATGTGTTTTTTTTCATTATTTCCCTGGATATCCTTGATCTTTTGTTCTTCCAAATGAACTTTGTTATGGTTTTTTCTAAATCAGTGAAGAAGTATTTTGGTAGTTCAATGGGTATGGCACTAAATAGATAAATAAGTTTGGGTAGGATGGTCATTTTTATTATATTGGCTCGTCCTATCCATGAGCAGTTAATGTTTTTCCAATTGTTCAAGTCTAGTTTTAGTTGTGTGGCGAGTGTTTTGTAGTTGTGTTCATATAGTTCCTGTGTTTGTCTTGGGAGATAGATTCCTAGGTATTTTATTTTGTCTAAGGTGATTTTGAATGGGATTTCTCTTTCTAGTTCTTGCTGCTGAGCTGTGTTGGAGATATATAGAAAAGCTGATGATTTATGTGGGTTTATTTTGTATCCTGCAACTTTGCTAAAGTTGTTGATTATTTCAATTAGCTTTTTGGTTGAATCTCTAGGATTCTTTAAGTAGACCATCATGTCATCCGCAAAGAGTGATAACTTGGTCTCCTCCTTGCCTATTCTGATGCCTTCAATTTCTTTATCTTCTCTAATTGCTACTGCTAGTGTTTCTAGTACAATGTCAAATAGTAGAGGTGATAATGGGCATCCTTGTTTCACTCCTGATCTTATTGGGAATGCATCTAGTTTATCCCCATTGCAGATGATATTAGCTGTTGGTTTTAGATATATACTGTCTATTATTTTTAGGAATGACCCTTCTATTCCTATGCTTTCTAGTGTTTTTAATAGGAATGGGTGTTGTATTTTATCAAAGGCTTTTTCTGCATCTATTGAGATAATCATGTGGTTCTTGCTAGTTTGCTTGTTGATATGGTCAATTATGTGGATGGTTTTCCTAATGTTGAACCAGCCCTGCATCCCTGGTATGAATCCTACTTGATCATGGTGAATGATCCTTCTGATCACTTGCTGGAGTCTTTTTGCTAGTATCCTATTTAAGATTTTTGCATCTATATTCATTAGGGAGATTGGCCTATAGTTTTCTTTCTCTGTTTTTGACCTGCCTGGTTTTGGAATCAGTACCATGTTTGTGTCGTAAAAGGAGTTTGGTAGAACTCCCTCTTTGCTTATTATGTCAAATAGTTTGTATAGTATTGGGGTTAACTGTTCTCTGAATGTTTGATAGAATTCACAGGTGAATCCATCAGGCCCTGGGGATTTTTTCTTAGGAAGTTCTTTGATGGCTTGATGGATTTCAATTTCTGATATGGGATTATTTAAGAATTCTATTTCCTCTTCTGTTAGTCTAGGCAGTTTGTATTTTTGTATATATTAATCCATTTCTCCTAAATTGGTGTATTTATTGCCATATAATTGGGCAAAGTAATTTCTAATGATTGCCTTAATTTCCTCCTCATTGGAGGTGCTGTCCCCCTTTTCATCTTTAATGCTGTGAATTTGCTTTTCTTCCTTCCTTTTTTTAATTAGATTGACCAGTACTTTGTCTATTTTGTTTGTTTTTTCAAAGTACCAGCTTCTTGTCTTATTTATTAAATCAATAGTTCTATCACTTTCGATTTTATTAATTTCTCCCTTAATTTTTAGGATTTCTAATTTGGTTTTCTGCTGGGGGTTTTTAATTTGATCGCTTTCGAGTTTTTTCAAATGCATTTCCAATTGATTGATCTCTGCTCTCCCTTGTTTGTTAATATGAGCTTTCAGGGATATGAATTTGCCTCTGATTACCGCTTTGGCTGCATCCCAAAAGGTTTGAAAGGATGTTTCGCCATTGTCATTTTCCTTGATGAAATTATTAATTGTTTCTATGATTTCTTCTTTAGCTAAACGGTTTTGGAGTATCATATTGTTTAATTTCCAATTGGTTTTAGATTTGGTTTTCCATGTACCATTACTAATCATTATTTTTATTGCCTTGTGATCTGAGAAGGCTGCATTCATTATTTCTGCTTTTTTGCATTTGTGTGCTATGTTTCTGTGACCTAATGTATGGTCAATTTTTGTGAATGTGCCATGTGGTGCTGAGAAGAAGGTGTATTCCTTTTTATCCCTATTTATTTTTCTCCATATGTCTATTAATTCTAATTTTTCTAAGATTTCATTCACTTCTTTTACCTCTTTCTTATTTATTTTTTGATTTGATTTATCTAAATTTGATAATGGTTGGTTTAAGTCTCCCACTAGTATGGTTTTATTGTCTATTTCTTCCTTCAATTCTCCTAGTTTCTCCATTAGAAATTTGGGTGCTATATTATTTGGTGCATACATGTTGATTAATGATATTTCCTCATTGTCTAGAGTCCCTTTTAACAAAATATAATTACCTTCCCTATCCCTTTTGATCAGGTCTATTTTTGCATTGGCTTTATCAGATATCATGATTACCACTCCTGCCTTCTTTCTATCAGTTGAGGCCCAGAAGGTCTTACTCCATCCTTTAATTCTGACCTTGTGGGTGTCAACCCGCCTCATGTGTGTTTCTTGAAGACAACATATGGTAGGGTTTTGGATTCTAATCCATTCAGCTATTCGTCTACGTTTTATGGGTGAGTTCATCCCATTCACGTTCAAAGTTATGATTGTCATTTGTGGACTCCCTGGCATTTTGATTGCCTTCCCTAATTCTAACCTTTTCTTCTTCGGCTCTACCTTTTAGTCCAGTGATTTACTTTGAATCAGTCCCCCTTGTCCCCTCCCTTGATGTTTCCCTTTTTAGTCCCTCCCTTTTTGTTCCCTCCCCCTCCCCCCTCTCTTTCCCTCCCTTTTTGTTCTCCCTCTCCCCCTCCCCCCCTTGGTTTTCCCTTCTCCTTACCCTTGTTGGGTAAGATAGAATTCAAGATCCCAATGGATCTGGATGTTTTTCCCTCTCAGAGTTGATTTCCCTGAGATTGAGGTTTAAGTAACCCCTCCCCCTCTCTTCCTCTCCTTCTTATAGGAGTTTTCTTCCCCTCCCCTTCCCCTGTGAATCTTTGTGTGAGAACCATTATTCTATTTGGTCTTTCTTTACCCCCTATTTATACATTACATTTTCCCCACATATTAGTATACATAGGTTGATATAAATGTAGTCCTTATAGAAGAGAGTTTGAGTAAAAGAAGATAACATTTTTCCCCTTTCCTTAATATTTACCTTTTCAGGTATTCCTTGCTCTTTGATTTTTGGTATCAAACTTTCCACAGAGCTCTGGTCTTTTCTTTGCAAAAAGTTGGAAGTCTTCTATTTTGTTGAATGCCCATACTCTCCCTTGGAAGTATATAGTCAGTTTTGCTGGGTAGCTGATTCTTGGTTGGAGACCCAGCTCTCTTGCCTTTCTGAAGATCATGTTCCATGCCTTACGATCATTCAGCGTAGAACTTGCAAGGTCTTGTGTGACCCTGATTGGCATTCCTTTATATCTAAATTGTCTTTTTCTGGCTTCCTGTAGGATTTTTTCTTTTGTTTGATAGCTTTGGAATTTGGCAATTACATTCCTGGGAGTTGTCTTTTGGGGGTTTAGTGTAGAAGGTGTTCTGTGAGCTCTGTCAGTGGCTGTATTGCCCCCTTGTTCTAGAATCTCTGGGCAATTTTCTTTGATTATATCTTGTATCACCATGTCCAGTTTGGTGTTTATTTCTGGCTTTTCTGGGAGTCCAATTATTCTTAAATTTTCTCTTCTCCCCCTGTTTTCCAGATCTATCACCTTGTCGGTGAGATATTTTATGTTCTCTTCTAATTTCTTGGTGTTTTGGCTTTGCTTTATTAGTTCTTGCTTTAAAGCCTGGTTTTCTTTTACAGTTTGGTCAAACTGGTTTTGTAGATGCGTGAATTTCTTTTGCATCATTTCCCACTTTTCCTCCCAGAGGGCTTCCATCTTTTTGGTCCTTTCTGATTCAAATTCTTCATGGGTTTGTGGAGAGTTTCTATTTCCTTTGGAAGATTTTGGAGAATTTTCTTGTATATCTTCTTCTATCTGCTCTGTATTTTGTATTTTGGCTCCATAGAATGTGTCCAGAGTCGCCCCTTTCTTCTTATTTTTCTTGGTATTTTGGGGCTTCTGTGCTTCTGTGGAATTTGTCATCTCTGAACGTGGAGGATTGGCTTTTCTTGTCTTTGTCTGGTGATCAGTGGCTTTAGTCCTGGGCAGATGTTGGTTCTAAGAGCTTTCCCTGGGTTAAACTGAATATGCCTCACTGGAACTGGAATGGAAGGGTCGGACCACGAGGCCACACTCTCCCCCTGGCTCGATTTCCGGAAGTTGCCTTCAGAATCCCTGGCCGTGAGGCTGTTTCGTCGGCCTGCGGGGGGATGGGCTGCCGCTTCCCCAAGCTCCGAGAGCACAGACTTTCACTGAGACTTGGATAGCAGGATCCAGCCCGTGAGGCTGTCTTGCCTGCCCTGAGGGTTGCTGTTGTTTTGACCAGCTCTCTGCAGCGGAGGCCCCAGGCAGTAACTTTCACCCGGACCTACCGGCTCTCTGCAGCGGAAGCCCCAGGCAGTAACTTTCACCCGGACTGGGACTTGGGTAGAAGACCCTGAGGGTTGTTGTTCCTCAAACCCTGCTCTCTGAGCCCGGCGCGGCTGCCGCTTCCGGGAGCCTTGGACTCTGCGCTCCTACCCCTGAGGTCCGAGGGATCTCGGGTTCTGGCTTTTAAGGGGAGCCGTACCTTTTGAACCGGGTCCAGGTCCAGGAGGAGGGTTCCCAGGGTCTGTGCTGTTGATCGTTTTGAATTTCGGCGCCTTAGGAGCTTCTAGTTTGAGATCGGTCGGGAAGGGTTTTCCGGAGATCTGAACTTCAGCTTTCTCTAAGCCGCCATCTTAACCGGAAGTCCGATACATTAACTTTTAACAAATCACTTGATTAACATTCTATATTTTTGTATTGTGATTACAGACAGAATACAAGATAAGTGATTTTGTCACAGGTGGCTTACTAGGGAGTTTGAGTTACTGATTTGTGTAATTGAATCACTGAGGCATATTGAAGTTTAATGTACCTGTATTGTACCTGTACATATTGTATGGGCCTCTATGATTGATTTGTGTACTGGCTTCATGAGAAAGTTTTGGACTTGGCCTGCAGCTTCGGTTTTGCTGGGAATTATGTACCTAAGTAAAAGTTAACCCATGATTGTCTTTTGGGATTGGGTTTGAGGGTCTGATCTTTTGGTGATGTTTTGAAGAATTAGGGTACAGGTGTTTTGCTCTTGCATTATTTCTTTTGAGACTAGGGGGGAATAATAATCATGTCAATTCATAGGTAAGGGGCATTGATGAAAGAGGTCATGTAAAGGGGATAGAGTGGGCAGTCACATCTCACCAAGGACCACTCTGTGGTCTCCTCAGCTACCACGCATGACCCTGTCAAGGCATCCTGGTGTGATGGCCCCAGAACCCTTTATGTGTGGTCTCCCTGCCTCCTTCCTTTAGAACATAAGCTCCTCAAGGGCAGGAACTCTCATTCTCATTTGTTTATGTTTGTATCCCAAAGGCTAGACAAGTAGTAAGAGCTTAATGAGTATTCAGTCATTCATTATTCACTCAAAGTGAGATTCTGCCACCTAACCATTTATACTGCTATGGAGAAATCCCCTTTCTTCTCTGGGTCTCACTCAGCTCCTCTGAAAAAAGGTGAGGATGGGATTCAGTGCGTCTAGTCCTAAATCCTTTGTTCCTATGGACAATTTATTGATCCCAAATTGAGTCTTACTTTCCTCCTTCTTGCCTTTGCTAATGATTTTTCCCTTTGTTGGAAATATGCTTGCTCTCTTCTCTTTCTCATGTCTTCCACAATTGCTTTGATTGCTAAAATCCTTCCCATCCTTCAAGCCTCAATTCAAGTGTCACCCTTCTCAAGGTGTTTTCCTGACTCTTCCTCAATCAGAAAAGATCTCTCCTTTCTCTGGGTCTTTATAGTCTCTTATCTCATGGCATTTATCTTGTCATTTTTTGTTGTTCAGTTGTTTCAGTTGTGTCTGAATCTTTGTGACCCCATCTCAGGTTTTCTTGACAAAGGGACTGGAGTGGTTTGCCATTTCCTTCTCCAGCTCATTTTACTGATGAGGAAACTGAGGCAAATAGTGTTAAGTTACTTGCCCAGGGCCACACAGTTATTAAGTATCTGAGGCTGGATTTGAACTCAGAAAGGTGAGTCTTCCTGACTCCAGGCCCAGCATTCTGTCCATTGTGCCACCTTCTGGCCCTGGTATAAGATCATAAAGGTATTACATAAAGGATTTTGGATTTAAACTCAGAGCTTCTGATTCCACACTCAAGGATATTTTCATTATTCCATTAAGTCCCCAATATTTGTGTCTCTTGTCCCTTATCTGCACCCCGTTAGACTGTATAGCTCTATGAAGGCAGTGACCAGGTCCAATTCATCCTTGAGCTCAGTGCCCAGGGGATGTTTAATGAATGACTATTTATACCTCTATGCTTTTGAAGGGGTCTGTGTGGGTGTTGGGGAATGAGGATTTAAACTAATTCCCATTCCCCTGCCTTCAGTTAAACCACAACTTGCAGTTCTGAGTTCTCATACAGGGAGAGTAAAAGGAGCCAAGGTCTCAGTACTTACTAGTTCACTGTGCTGTAGCCCTTGGCCTTGGTAAATCCGACAGAAATGGCCACAACTAAAGCAGGAAGCCCTAAAGAGGGAAATGGAAAAAAAAGAGAGATACTGTCAGATCCCACCACACCTGTTATCCAACCACCCTCACTGCCCCCAGTCTCCAACACAGAGCTTGTCAGCCCAAGATTTCAGAGGTAGAAACTGTGATGCCTTTCAACAGCCCTATTGTGTTGGTTGCTGCCAATTTTTTTCCTTTTGAATTAATTTACTTAGTCAATTTAGAACATTATTCCTTGTTAAATCACAAGCACTGCATTTTGGGAAGGACTTCAGTAAACTGGGGTTAAGCTCCAGAGGGTCAATTTAAGGCCAGGTCAAATGAAACTTTACAGGGAATGTTTAATCTGAAGAAGGAAAGACTTGAAGTGGACATAAATAAGACTTGTCCCTAAGAATCTGAAAGACTGCCGTGGGGAAGAATTATATTTCATGGGATTAGAGCCTCATAGTTAGAAGTAATTCATTCTCTCCAAGGATACCAGTGATTTCTTAAGTAACAAATTCAATGGCCACTTTTCTCAGTATTCATGTTTCTTGATTTCTCAGCAACATTTGACACTGTTGGCCACCCTCTCTTCCTGGTTAACCTCTTCTCTCTGGGTTCTTATGACCCTACACTTTCTTGATTTTCTTCTTACTTATCTTACTATTCCTCAGTCACTTTTTTTTCTGGACTATAATCATTATCTTATCTCATCTTATGATGGGTATACCAAGGTTTTGTCCTGAGCCCTCTTCTCTTTTGTCTCTGAACTTTCTCTTTCAGTGACTTTCTCTTTTGGTGATCCGTTTTCATGGGTTCAATTATTTTCTCTCCAAAGAGGACTCCCAGATCTATATAGCCACCTCTGGTATCTTGCCTGAGTTCTAGTCATTACATCACCAAATATCTAATGGATACTTCCAAATTTATTACAGCATTAAATATTAAATATCTCTATCACCCCCCCCACCCAACCCAACCTACTTCTCTTTATAAATTTCCCTTTTCTGCTACCAATACCATCATTCTTTCAGGTTCACAACCATAATCTACATCAAATCTTTACTCTTCCTCATCCTTTGATTAAGTCTTATTGATTCACCATCTACCTAACTTCCTTCTGCCCACACAATCATCACCCTAGCTTCATCCTTCATCACCTCTCACATGGACCACTGAAACTGGTCACCCTGCTTCAGGTCTTTCCGTTCCCTGACACCAATCCATCTGCCCCACAGCTTAGGGAGTAAGATCTGCGGTTTAGTAATATCTTACCATGTCTCTCTGATGTTCAATAAATGTCAGTGACTCTCTATTGCCTCTAGATTCAAATGTTGATTTCTCTGTTTGACATTTAAAGTCCATCAAAACCAGTTTCCAGGCTGTCTTTCTAGGCTTATTACACAATTACTTCTTATACACGTTGCTTTCAAGCCAAACTGTTTGTTTGTTATTTTGCTGTTCTTCATGCACAACATTCCATCTCCCACCACCCTACCTTTGCATGGATCATCCCCAATGTCTCCTCAGCTCTAGCTCTTAGTTTCAAGCTTTGCTTTAAGCTTATTTCAAGTATCACCAAGTTACACATCATCATGTAACATCTCCTTTCTGTCCCATCTGTTCCAGATACTTCCTAGAGTTCCTCTATCTCAAATTTACCATTTATTTATTTTGTGAATATTTACATGTATAGATTATCATCTCCCCCAATAGAATATAATCTCCTTGATGCTAAGGAGATTATGCCATTTTGTCTTCCTATCTCCAGTATCAGGTACATATTAAGCACCTGATAAATGCTTGTTAATTGACTGATCTCAAGACAATCTTGTTCAACTTGTTCCTGGAAGAGAAATCTCTCCTTAACAGCAGGATAACTACTGCCACCACCATGACCATCCTTATCTAAGTCAACAGCTAGGGTGACCTGTCACCTCCCAAGGCAGCCTATTGTTCATGTTTGTCCTCCATTTTTGAAGATCAAGGGTAATGTCTTGACTTGGGTATGAGTTGGATTTAAATGAAGCAAAGTTGCACCAAGACCTCAGCCTCACTCTTCTAGTTATCCAGGGCCAGTGGCAGGACTAAAGTCAAGAAGACTGAGGATGGCCCAGGATGCAATGCATGGCCATGACATCTTGAATGTCTGACCAAACTCTAAGTGGCAAACTCTAGAAAGCTCTAAGTGTTAGAAAGTCATTCTTTTTTTTTTAACCTTTACCATTTGTCTTAGTATCAATTTTTAAGGTAGTGATAATTCTTTACAGTGGTTAAGGCTAGGCAATCAGGGTTAAGTGACTTATCCAGGTCATAAAACTAGGAAGTGTTAGAGCCTGGATTTGAATCCTGGACCTCCTGACTCTCCAAGCTTGGTATTCTATCCACTATACTACCTTGCTGTCCTGAAAGTCGTTTTTAAGGGAGGAATTCTGCATTGGTTTCTCTGCAAATTCCACCCATCAACTGCACCATGTTGTTCTTTAGAGCCAATCGGAACAAGTCCAATCCCTCTTCTACAGCATTAAAGACAGTTCTGATGACCCTACTAAGTCTTCTCTTTTCCAGACTAAACAACCTCATCCATTTCAGTGAACTCTCACAAGACACGCTCTTCAGTCTTTTTGCTATTTGACCATCGCCTTCTGGAAGCAATACAGCTTGTTGGTGTCTGCCCTAGACCGACTTCACCCAAGTGGGGCTCGGAACATGAGGACTATGGTCTCCCTCTGTCTGAGTGATGCCCCTTTCTGGCATTCCTAGGATGGCATGAGGTTTTGGGCTGCCATATCACATTATTGGCTTATATTATCATGATGATTATTATCACAAGTAGCAATAACTGTAAACCCGATAATAGATGGCATTTATAGAGTACTTTCAGGTTTTCAAAATGCTTTACAAATAGAATCGAATTTGATTCTTACAGCAACAAATAATTATCATCATAATAGCTAGCATTTATATAGTGCATACTCTGTGCCAGGTATAGTGTTAAATCCTTTGTTGTTATTACCTGGTTTCATCCTCATGATAATCCTGAGTGCTAGGTGTTATTATTATCCCCATTTTATAGATGAAGAAACTGAGACAGACACAGGCTCATAAAAAATCTGTATCTTTTTCAACATAGGGCAAGAGGACTGGATGCACCCAAATGAAAAAGTAGGAATCAGAGTAGAAGGGATGCAGAATATCAGAATATTCAGCCAGATGGAGCCTCAGACATTATCTAAGTCCAAAGGTTTTATTTTAGGATGAAGCCCAGGTATCCCCTCTCCCAGGCCTGGGCCTTACCCCCATTCCTTCCCAGTACCCCACTGCCTAGAGCACGGGAGGGATCCCGGGTTCCACTTACCCCAACCGAGGCACAGGAAGCGCTTTCGAATAATGCGGTTGCGAAGTCTCCCAGTAACAGCCATGTAGGATTGCCAGGCCTCGGTGAGCACCCAACAGAAGGAGGACAGGAAGAAGAAGTGTAGGAAGGCAGCCACCAGGGTGCAGATCACCTGCAAGTGGTAGGAAGTTAAGGGAGGGTAAGCACAGCAGGGATCATGGGGCAGCCTGGCCTCCTCACCAGGGTCCTCTGAGCAGGCTACCAGAGCATCGAGGAGTGGCGCAGAGCGGTGCAGGAGCCACAGCCAGCCTGAGCACAGGGGATATCACAGGACAGGGACTCTCTTCCCCCAGAGCTGAGACTCAGACTACCTGGGTTACACTCAGGACATATGCAGAGCAAATACTCAGTTGATGGCCCAGATTAGGGCTTGGGCTACACCAACAGGGTTAGAGCTCACTTTAGGCCAGAGCTCAGACTTGGTTCAGACATGGATTTATGCCTCAATCTGGGATTGCCTTTAGGATTTAGAGCCCTGGATTATAGCTAACCTGATGCCTAGGATTAGGGTTGGGTCAGTGACATTAGAATTAGAGCCTTTATGAGTCAATGCTTAGGAAGTAATTATTAGGATTCCTCCTTGTGGAATTCAGAGTTAGACCTTCATCTGGCATTGAGATCAGGGCTCTTCTGCTCCATGCCAAAAGTTAGGGGCCAATCTGATCTTGGGGGAAAGGCTCAATAAACTGCGGATGAGAAGCCCCTGAATACCTCCCAAGAGTATTTCCTACCAGGGAAATGAAGTAATAGATACAGTATTACTAGATAAAAAACACTATTTAAATATATTAATATAATTTATTATTGTTGTTATTTTGTTATTAAATATAATTATAATATAATTAATACATCCTATTAATTAATATAAACATATTTAAGGAGGCAGCTAGGAAGCACAGTGGATAGAGCACCAGGCCTGGAGAGGAGAGGTCTTGCGTTCAAACCTGGACTCAGACACTTCCTAGCTGGGTGATGCTGGGCACATCACCCAACCCCATTTGCCCAGTTCTTGCCCTTCTGTCTTAGAGTTGTTACTATAACAGAAAGTTGCCTATAGAATAGAATATGTGGTCTGAACTTAAAGTAAGGAAAAGAGATTTAGCTCCATGCTTATCTACCTTTTCTATTAATACACTTTATGAAAAATAATAACTAGTAGATATCTTAATTTTAATTATAACAATTTAATATATTACATATATGGTTTAATTTAATGTTATCTGTATATATTATATGTAAAGGACTTAATGTAGCATATATCCATATACACATAGGGTTTAATAATTATATAAAGGATGTAATATATGTGTGTGTATATAGCATTCAATATAATTTATAAGGGTTTAATATAATATATGTACATATTCTATATTTAAAGGGTTTGCTATATAACATGTGTATAAAGGGTTTAATATGAATATGTATATGTGGTTTAATATAATGTTATATATGTTACATATAAAGGGTTTAATATATGTGTATACATGCAGGATTTAACATATTCTATAAAGGGTTTAATATAGATTTATATATATAATGTTTAATATAATATATGTACACACCTATATTTGAAGAGTTTACTATATAATATATGCATATATAAAGGGTTTACTATATTATATATGTATATACAAGGTTTAATTTAATGTTATGTGTATATGTTACATATAAGGGATTTAATATAATATATGTATACATGTAGGGTTTAATATATAAAGAGCTTAATATATAATATGTGTATATATTAGGTTTAGTATATATAAAGAGTTTAATATGTAATGTATATTTATATATACAGGGTTTAACATAATATATAGGGTTTAATATATATGTCTAAATATATGGTTTAATAGAATATATAAAGGGCTTAATATATATACAATATAGAGTAACATGCAATATAGATATATACAAAGGGTTTATTATATATTATATGCATAATATATAATGGGTTTAATATATATTTTATATAATACATATATAAAAGAAGGCCAGAACAGAAAGCAACCTTTGTCTTACCCTCTCATGGAATCACAGGGAGGGGGTGTGACTTGCCCAAGGTTACATCACAAATTTAGCAGTAAAGACTAAAAGGGAATCCAAGGCTCCAGCCATCCCCCTTAGGGTTTTTTTCACTATGATGTACACCAGAGATTACTCAGTGGTTCCTTATATTTGACTATATTCCCTCCAGTTTTAGTTAGGACTCTCCTCTTTTGTTTAATCCCCAGAGCATTAAAATAATTGAAACCAACTACTCAGCACCCCCCTCCAAAAACTCTTCACACACATAAAGAAAATGTAAATGGTCTAGTATAAAGCTAGAGTTGTACTAGAGAGTATTAACTAAGTGTATTGATTCTAAGGCAGAAGAGTATATATATTAAACACTTTAAATACATTATATTAAACTCCTTCTACATTATATATATATATACAAATTATATATTAAATCATTTAAATATACATATATTAAACTTTCTATAATATATATCTATACATATATTAAGCCATTTATATTTTTTTATTTTATTTTATTATTTTTTTAAACCCTTACCTTCTTTCAAGGCAGAAGAGTGGTAAGAGCTAGGCAATGGGGTTCAAGTGACTTGCCCAGGGTCACACAGCTGGGAAGTGTCTGAGGCCATATTTGAACCCAGGACCTCCAATCTCTAGGCCTGGCTCTCAATCCACTGATTTACTCAGCTGCCCCCCATTTATATATTTTAAAAAAGCAAAATTGATAGCAAGGGCTAGGCAATTGGGGCTCAGTGACTCATCTGGGATCACAAAGCTAGGATGTGTCTAAGTCCACATTTGAACCCAGATCCTCTCAACTCCAGACCTGGTGCTCTATCACCTAGTCGCTCATTTTTCCTTGTCTTTGACATCCCAAAGCTTAGCACCATGGTATGTGGTAAGCAGTTAAGGATGCTTTCTGGGTGCTATAATTTAGGGGGGACATTAGCAAATTGGAACATGTCCAGAAAAGGCTAACCAGAATGATAAGAGGTTTAAAGACTATACCACAGGAGGAATGGTTGAAGGAATTGAGCAATATGATGAAGGTCATTAAGTATTTGAAGA
The DNA here is from genome assembly GCF_027887165.1 of Monodelphis domestica. NCBI lineage: Eukaryota > Metazoa > Chordata > Mammalia > Didelphimorphia > Didelphidae > Monodelphis > Monodelphis domestica. The sequence continues at coordinate 107,723,039 of NC_077229.1, forward strand.
GTTAGGGTATGGAAGGAGGATTAGACTTATTTTGTTTGGCATTAATAGGCAGAATGAGGAACACTGGGAGGAAGGAAGTACATTTTTGTCACTATAAGGAAGAACTTACTAACAATTAAAACTGATCCAGAATAGAGACTTCCTTTAGAAGAAGAGGATAGATGACTCTCCTCAAGAAAAGATGATAGGGCAGCTAGATAGCACAGCAGATAGAAAACCAGGTTTTGGGTTCAAATCTTTCCTCAAATACTTTCTAGATGTGTGACCCTGGGCAAGTCACTTAACCCCATTTGCCTAACCTTTGCCTTTCTGTCTTAGAGTTTTTACTAGGACAGAAAGTAAGGCTTTAAAAAAGAAGAGAGATAATAGGGAATTCTTGCAAGAGGATGGATCAATGAGAAAAAAAGAGTATTTGATTTGGAATCTGGAGACCACTGTTTAAAAGCCAGCGCTGTGATTTACCTCCTCTGTGATTTTGGGCAATTTACTTCCCTCTCTAGGTCTCATTTCCCCTATCCTGCCCCTGCTCTTTTCCACCTCTATAAATTAAGAAGGTTAGATTAAGAAGTTCTTAACCATTTTTATGTCAAAGACCCCTTTCAAAAGCAGGTAAGATTCATGGAAACCTTCTCAGAATAATGTTTTGTTGCCTGTGTTCATGAACATCATCCTTCCCTTCCACCACTCAAATTTATATAGTACTATAAAAACATTAACTAATTTTATCCTCACAAATTTGGTGGGGGAAGAGGGTAGGCATGCTATTTTGAATCCCTGTTTTATAGCTGAGGAAACTGAAGTAAAGTGAAGTCCAGAGTCACAGAGCTAGTGAGTGTCTAAGGTCGAATTTGAACTCAGGTCTATATTTCTAACTCCAAGTGCAACACTCCATTCATGGCCCCACCTAGCTGCCTCTCATCGAAGGAGATGCTTAGCTTCAGTGATAAGTTATTGAAAATAAAGATGCATTTTTTCTCCCCATCCAAGTTCATCCTCATTCATCCCCACTCAAACTTAAGGATCCTTTGATTAAGGGATGGAATTCTGTGAACCTTACCATAATAACTTACAGGAACATAACAATTTTCCATTACAAAGCCTTTTGTCTACATCCTCTCAATGAATTTAGGTTACTGGTTGTGTTAGGGCTGAACTGGGAATCTGCTGATTTTAGTGATTTTTATGGTGGGGTGGGATCTGGGGAGCATCCTTACCTTGTTTCGAGTCTGGGTCTGTCCTATGAGGATGAGAGCGTTGGAAGAGATGATAGAGAGGCAAAAGTTGATGAGGATAACAGACCTTTCAGAGCGGATGTACCTGGAGGAGAGGAGAAACAAAAGAACACTGGGCCAGTTCCAATGTCTTGGGACGTACCTTCAATAGATTCTAGTGCTTTGTTAAGGAACCCTAGGCTTGGGAAGTGATCCAGTCATTTAGAATCATCATCGTCATCATGATTGCCATCACTGCCCTCATCTTAACCCTTGATACACATCTTCATCATGAGAGAGACAATTGTATCAGTGAGAGAACAGGTCTCAAAGCCAGGACAACCTGGGCTCAGGTCTTGCCTTGAGCACATACTCACTATGAGGCCCTGGGCAAGTAACCCAATGCTATAGAAATGTCCATAAGGATCTCTAACTTAGAAAACAACATATTAACATTATAGTTTTTTTAATTTTTTATTTAAATATTTATATTTATTATATATAAGTATATATTTATACATAAATATATATAATATATTAAATAAAATCTATATAAATATATAAATATTTATTTATAAATATTTTTATTTATTTCACTAAATATTCCCTGATTACTATTTAATCTCCTTCAGGCTTTACTGGATGATTTTGATACCTCTCCTCTAGGTAATTCTCTAAAGCTAGAAATTGCAGAGAACATGCTAGCATGTATTGGTAGAAGTGTTTCCTATAACAGTGAAACCACAGGTCTAGTTCCTATCCCATCCCTCACATTTGCATAATGGTCACAACCATTTCTATATAACCAACTTCAACACCACCAGCACATCAACCATCATCACTATCTATATACCTGATCACTAGCACACCTCTTCAGCACCATCACAGTTAGCACCACCATCATCCCCACAGTCAACTTCCAAATCATCCTTACCACCAGCAACTGTCCTACCATCACCATCATCATCACTGTCACCAAACTCATCTTCATAAGCATCACAATATATAATTACCATTGGCACAGTGTTGCTGTATATAAAATTCACATCACTATCATCTCCATAATCACTATCAGGTGATGGCAGGTGAAAACATAATCATAATCATCTATATAATAACCATCACCATCACTAGCATCGCCATCCCTTTCTCTCTTTTCTCTCTTTTCTCTTTCTTCTCACTCTTCCTTCTTTCTTCTCTCCCTTCCCTCCCTTCTTTTCTTCCTCCTTCCCTCTCTCTCTTCCCCCTCCCTTCCTCTCTCTCTCTCTCTCTCTCTCTCTCTCTCTCTCTCTCTCTCTCTCTCTCTCTCTCTCTCTCTCTCTCATTGGCTAGCTAGTTAACCATCTTATAAAATCACCATTACCGTGAGCACAATCACCATCATCTCCATAATCATATCATCATCACAATCAATAAAATCACCTTTACCATCATCACTGTTATCATCACCAACACTGGTACCATCATCACCAAAGATAACCACCATCCCATCATCATCATACACCCTTTTCCCAAGACTTCATCAGGCTTTGGGAAAGAGTATCATCCAGCAGAAAGAGTGCTGGATCTGGAATCAAAGGACAAGGTTCAAATTCTGTCTCTTTCTCCTATGATCACTTAAGCCACTCTAGTCCAGTTTTGTCACCTGTGAAATAAGGGGTTTGCATTTTATCCTCTGTAGCTTTCTCTTCCTTCAGCTCTAAATTTATGATCAACAAGGTTGTTGTGTTTTCTCATGGCCTGAGGTATGAACTGTAGAAAGCCGGTGACAATAATCTTGCACCACAATGACAATTGGAGAAGAAACATAAGGGTTATGAGATTGTGTCTATATTTTTTTTTTGGTGGAAAAAGATCTGGTCACAACCCCCCCCCCCAACAAGTATCAAAAATTAAAAAAATGCTTCTTCTTCTGGGGAACTTAGATGTCACTGGAGACACCATCCCCTGTGGCCCCTGGAAGCTCCTTCATGGGGGACATAGATCCCAACATAGATTCAAATAAAAGGACAAGAGGGAGTAATATTTTCAGTTCTACCAATTAGTACTTCTTAGGTCCTCCCTTTCTTCATCTATCAAATAGAGTGATTGAGTGAGAAGAGCTCTAGGGTTCCTTCTAGCTTCTATTGGTTGTCCTATGAGTCTGTTCTCATTTTCCAACCACCTGCAACCACCCACCTGATCAGGATTTGTCTATCTGATGTGCTCCAAACACTGTGTGTTGTGTGAGGATGTGCCTATCTGGGCAGACGTGTTCCTCTGTGTGTGGCGTCTGCACAGAGGTGTATGAACCTGTGCATGCAGGAATGTTTGTGAATACAAATGGGTAAGCAGAACTGACAGGGAGCGTATGTGTAAGGGCATACAAAGGAGTGTCGTAGTTAGGATTTGCACGTCTCAGACACCATCCACAAGGTACAAAAACCACTGCTTGCTTCAGTCTATCCAATCCCTCAAACCTGTGAGATCAGTAAAAATCTGAACCAACTCTCTCCCTGTCAACAAACAAAAACCAGCCAAATTGGATTCTTAGAGGTCCAGAATAGATCAGAGAATATTAGAGATGGAAGGGCCCTCAGGACATGGAGAATTGAAAGAACAAACACAGAATATTAGAGCCAGAAGGGACCTCAAAATGGGTACTGTCAGAGGACAAAAGGGCCCTAGCACAGAGAATGTTAAAACTAAGAACATGGAATGCAAGGATCAAAAAGAACCCAGAACATAATTATTTTTGTTGTTCAGTCTTTCAATGTTGACTGACTCTTCATTGACCCCATTTGGGGTTTTCTTGGCAAACATAATGGTGGGGTTTGCCATTTGCTTCTCCAGCTTATTTGACAGATGAGGCAATTGAAGCAAATAAGGTAAAGTGACTTGCTCAGGGTCACACAGCTAATGAGAAAGTATTAATTCTAAGACAGAAGGTAAGGGTTAAAACATACACATATATTATTAAATGTCTGAGTTGCATAGGACCTTGGAAATCATGTTCTCTGACACTGTCGTTTTATAGGAAGCCTGAGAACTAGGCAGTGACTAGGCCAAGGTCACAAAGCAAGTCAGAGCTAGAAGTCTCCTAACTGGCTGTCCAGAGCTCTTTCCACAGAAACGCTCAGCTGCTTCTGGAGTCCGCCTCAGCCAGCCCGATAAGGTCATTAGCCAGTACGATGTCAACGATAATTGAACCTGACAGTTCCCGACACGGTCCCAGGGGCAGGCAGCCCTGGAGGCAGGACAGGTCGATGTGACCCCCTTGTAGGGAACTGGTTCCATTTTCCTTTTCGATCAGGATGCCAGGGTGATTGGCAGCTGAGTGGGAGGAAGGGGTGGGGGTGAAGCAAGAGATTAGATCATGCTGGCTGATGCCTCTGGGAAAATAACCAGAATCTGGTTCCCAGGACTTGGGGAGGTAATTTCCCCAACTACAAAAATAATTTATCCTACTATTCCATTGTACTCACTGATTGCCTGGGTGACCCTGGGTAAGGCCCTTCCCCTCTCTGGGCCTCAGTTTTACCATTTGTCAAATAAAAAGGTTATATTAGTTGATCTTTAAGGCCCCTTCTGGCTTTTTTATTACGTTTTATGTTCTAAGGTCGTTCTAGCTCTGATATGCTCTATTCTAAATCTAAATAGGTCTTTGATTATTTTTAAAGCATTATTGCACTTATAATTCCACTAACTGTTCACAAAATTCTCTAGATGATAATAAAGTCAGGGAAAGTATTATCCTTTGATTAGAGGGGGAAACTGAGGTCTCCCAAAGTGATTCCTCTCCCTCCCCATTCACATAGTCAGACCACAGCAGTTGGGACTCAAATGTAGGTCCCCTGACTCTAAGCTGAGGTATCTTCACTTCATACCATTCTCTCTTGTGATCAATGTGATGTGTCCTAAACCAAGCATCAGAGTGGGTGTTCAGTGGTCACTCCCCCAACACTAGCCTATGAACTGATTTAAGACATTTAAGAGATGGATTTAGAGCTAGAAGAACCTTAGAGATTATGGCGTCCAACCCCCTCTTTTTATACTTAAAAGAAACTGACCCAAAGGGCGCTAAAAGACTGCTTGCCCTCGGACCCAGCCATAGCACTACTGGGTTTATATCCCAGAGAGATAATAGGGAAAAAGACTTGTTTAAGAATATTCATAGCTGCACTCTTTGTGTGGCAAAAATTGGAAAATGAGGAGATGCCCTTCAATTGGGGAATGGCTGAACAAATTGGGGCATCTGTTGGTGATGGAATACCATTGTGCTCAAAGTAATAATAAAGTGAAGGAATTCCATGGGAACTGGAACAACCTCCAGGAAGTGATGCAGAGTGAGAGGAGCAGAACCAGGAAAACAGAGTACCCAGAGAGTGGCACAATCAAATATAATGGACTTCTCCATTAGTTGCAATGCAATGATCCAGGACAATTCTGAGGGACTTAGGAGAAAGAATACTATCCACATCCAGAGGAAGAACTGTGGGAGTAGAAACACAGAAGAAAAGCGACTGCTTGATCACATGGTTCAATGGGGAAACGATTGGGGATGTAGATTCTAAATGATCTCCCTAATGTAAATATCGGATCAATAACAGATGTAAACCCAGTGGAATTGTGTGTCAGCTATGGGAGGGGTTTGAGGGAGAGGAGGGAAAGAACATGAATCATGTAACCATGGAAAATTTTTCTTAATCAATAAAATTAAATGACAAAAAAGAGAAACTGAAGCACAGAATGGTTAATGATTGTTTCAAGGTAGGACATCCAATGAACATCTGAGATAGGATATGAATCTAGATTTTGTTGCCTCCAAGTTCTATGCCCTATTCACTACTCTACAGAGTCTCAACACACTTGCCAAAGGCAATCTTCTCTCATTTAACTTTCATGATGTCTTCAGGAAGAAGAAAGGGAATTAATAAGGAATGTAGGGAGGGTAAAAGGAAGGAAGGAGAAAAGGAAGAAATGAGGAAAGAATAAAAGGAGGAAGGAAGAGGAAGAATGAGAAATGAATTTGTTCTCCCCATTTTACAGATATGGCAACAAAAGTCCAAAGGTCTTGCTCAGGGTCAAACACTGAACAGAACCAGAACAGAAACCCAGACCCATTCCAAACAAACCATTCTGAAACACCTGATAATATAGGATGGTCATGCCAGCAACTAGTGCCATGTCAGATTTAGGGGATTCCTGAGAAACTACCCCCACCCTCACCCCCCCAAAAGGCTGCCCCCCATTTCCCAAAGGGCATCCTGAGAACCAGTTAGTTTCCTACCTACCTCCACACAGAAACGTAGATGATGATGAGAAGTAGCAGGGTCAGGGAAGACACACCGCAGCCCACGATGAGTGTGACTGAGGGGACAATCACCTTTTCCATGTTCTGTAAAAGGGAGACACATACATAACAGGGGAATGGACATGTCAGCGTCAGTCCCTGACTAGGAAGAAACAGGAAGATGGCATAGAATTGAATGGAATGAAGCCAAATGGAAATGGAAAGGGATATATATTCAATCTAAATTCTAGTCCCAGCTTTGGGACTCACTAGCTATATTGAGAAGCCCCTTCCCCTCTCTAGTCCTTGGTTTCTTCTTCTATAAATAAGGAGCCTAAAATGCAGTGGAACTCATGGAACTCTAAGGTACCTTCTTGCTTTCCATGAGGCTATGAATGGAAAAGGATAAAGTTTGGGGCTACAGGTCAGGGACAGAGGCAGGGCAAGAACCCATATTTCCTGACTCCGAGTCTAAGGATCTGTCTATGATCTGATCATATCATTGATTCCTGGGTGAGGTGGGGTATGGTCAGGAGGCTGGGTCAATGAGATTTAACCCAAGACAAAATGCATACTCACTGGATCCCTCTTTCCATCCATTCTTTTCCTTCTCCTGCTTTCTTTTTAAAAATTTTAAAATAATATTTTATTTTTCCTCAATTATACTCCTACTTTCTTTTACCTGTTCTTCAAGGACTCAGGTCTAACCTCTTCTGGATCCTTCCCCATCTTCCCTGACCTTACCTAGCCAGTATTGACCTTTCCCTTCCCTTAGAGTTCTCATTATTTAGTTGCCACAGCCAAGCACTTGATATTTGGCACTCCTTTTTTTTGGATGGGGGTGGGAGAGAGCATAGAGATGAAGGCTCATGTTCTGTGTTGAGCATCCTTCTGCCTCTTTCTCACCTCCAAATAGAGCACAATCCAAAGCAGGGCAGACAAGGGAGGCTGCCTAAATAAACTTGCAGAATGCAGGAAAATCATAAAGGTTACCCAATAAGAAGAACTCTGTAATAACTGAATAACCGTAGCTGTCCTTCAATGGATTTTCCTTGGAATATAGTGAGCTTCCAGTCATTAGAGGAGTTCAAGCCAAGGCAGGAGAAAAGCTTGCATCTCTATAATGCTTTGAGGCTTATTAAAGGCCTCTTAATAGGTTCTACAGCTCCCACTCTGGGGGCCTGCTCTCCTAATTGGGGAGCATTTACTAGAACTAGTAGGCAACCCAGACATTTCCCAGCCATGCCAGTCCCTGCTCTAGAGAAATGAAATCACAAATCTGGATAAAAAATAAATTTTAAGGTAGTCTAGGCAATAGAAGAAGTTAGGAATTAACCTCTATGGACCTCAGTTTTCCTGCCTCTAAAGAAAAAGGGGATCTATAGAGATACAATTGATAATTTCCAATCCAGGATCAGTAGTCTAGCAACCTAATTCTGATGATAATTCACTGTGCAATCATGGGCAAATTGCTTCCCCTTTCTGGGCCTCAGTTCTCCACTTTGTCAAATGGGGTTGAGGAGGAAGGAAAGATATGGAACAGATTGCCTCAATGGTTCTTCAAAGCTCTATATTCTATACTTTGCATTCCACCATGACTTTCAGTTCTTACATTCTAGGATTCTTTTTCCCTCTGTCTGTTCATCCTAGTAATTAATCCCTTACTCACATTCATAGGAGTCTGAGCTAAGTTCCCCACCTGCTGTTCTCAACTATATCTCAGGGCATTTGAATAGTGTAGAGGTGGGAAGGAATTTGGCAATTTAGAGAGAGACAACTGACAATTATTTAAGGGTCTCACACAGTATCCACGGAAGAAACTCTATTAACAATTACACTTTCCTCTTGCTCCATCCCTCCTTCCTTCCTTCCTCTCTCCCTTCCTGTTATAATTTCTTTCCTCCTCTCTCTGCCTATAACCCCCCCCCCCTCTCTCTCTCTCTCTCTCTCTCTCTCTCTCTCTCTCTCTCTCTCTCCCTCCCTCCCTCCCTTTCTGTTCCCATTTTTATGTCCTTTGTCCTTCTTTCTCTTTTTCTCCCTCTCTGCCATTCCCTTTGTCTCAGTCCATCTCTGCATCTTTTTCTGTGCATCTTCCTTTATCTCTCTGGATGTTTTCCTCTATCTCCTCTTTCTCCTTCTTCAGTTCTCTTTGTCTTCCCTCCTATCAGTCTAGGGTTGCAGCTGTCTCCAATATTATGCTGGTCTCCAGCTACTCTAACCTACTTTACCAGCTGACACAAAGAGGAAAAACATCCAGAAACAATGAAGTACCTTAGAGCACCCTCTCTTCACCTCACCCACTCCTGCCATCGGGATGCTGAGGTCAACTCTCTGGGTGTGCCATATAGCCTTGAAGAGAGATCTCAGTCATGGAGCTAAGGAAACAGCACCTATCACCTCCCTCAAAACTCATGCCCACACAAGGAATTCAGGGCTTCAAAAAACAAACAAACAGGTGAAATACTTCAGCCTGGCATTCAAAGCCTTAAAAAATACCTAACCAATCGGTAACCTTATTCCTAGCCCTCACTCTCTAAATAAGGATCATTCCTACTTCCATGTCTTGGTTTAGTCTCCCTGCCCCACCATGTTGTCCAACTTCCTCATCCTTTATCAAAACAAACAAACAAACAAAAAAACCTCCTGTTCCATCTCCTTGGGGAAGTCATCTATCCCTGATGTGCCCAATCCTTCCTGAGCTCTCCCTCCTGGGAATTCTATAGGTCTATCTACTTCACATAATTCCCCATTAGCTCACATCTTCTCTAGATATCTCAATCCATTAACAAGTATTTGAGTACCTTTGATGTGCTAGTATTCTTATTTCCCAGTGGTGGGGTAAAATAGAAAGAACACAGCTTCTGGAGTGAGAGGACCTAGATTCAAACCACTTCTTTCATGCTTAGTACTTCTATGACCTTGGCATGACTCCCTCTGGCATATAGTCTCCTCACCTGGTCTCAATGGCTTCTGAGATGCCTTCTTGGTCTAAAGCTAGCATCCCATAATCCCTTGGGGTTAGGAGTCAGGAGAATGGGGAATTAGAAAGATCAATGGATTTAGGTTCGAATCCTGCCTCTGATGTTGCCTATCGTTGTAGCTTTGGATAAATCACTTAAAATCCTTAGAGACCTGATGGTCTCTAAGGTTTCTTCCAGTTCTAGACCTGTGATCTTTTGAACTCTCTAGGTAAGACTTTAGGCAGGTCACTTCCCTTCTGTGTATCTTATTTTCCTCTTCTGTTCATTGGACACAGGAATTCTTATACTACTGGCTTCATGATTCTCACTATAGTGAGAATCGATTCAGAAAACTTAAGCTTTGGTTTCATATCTGGCATTAATCTTCTGGTGTCATGTTAGACCAAGTGCCTTCCCCTTTAGGTCTAATTTTCCTATTTTCTATGTCAAATTAAGAGTTTGGATTAGATATTTTCTTTTTTTTTAACCCTTATCTGACCTTGAGTCAGAAAATAATATGGTCCCAAATCTAATAACTACTACTTATGGAATCTTGGGAAACCTTCTGCAGTTTTCTCATCTGTAAAACAGAATAATGAAAGCAGATACCAGGGCAACTAGGTAGGTGGTTCAGTGATAGAGTGGCTAGGTCTGGAGTCAGGAGGATCTGAGTTCAAATTTGGCCTCAGACATTTCCTAGCTGGGTGACCCTGGGCAAGTCACTTAACTCCCATTGCCTAGCCTTTGACATTCTTCTGCCTTGGGATAATATTTCTATATCAATTATAAGACAAAAGGTAAGGGTTTTTAAAAAAGATAAAGATACCTATCTCATAAAGTTATTAAGATCAAATGAGATAACATGAATAAAGCACTTTGAAAACCTTAAAATGTTGTCAGTTAATAATTTAATAACAATAATAAGCATTTGGGGGAGGGAGGGGGTTTGGATCCACAAATCAGCACCTCCTCTGCAGTGTCATCTTTTATCTTTTATTTTTTTTAACACTTACCTTCCATCTTAGAATCAATACTAGGTATTGGTTCCAAGGCAGAGGAGTGGTAAAGCAATGGGGATTTAAGTGACTTACCCAGGGTCACCCAGCTAGGAAGTACCTGAGGTCAGATTTGAACCTAGGACCTCCCATCTCTAGGCCTAGTTCTCAATCCACTGAGCCACTCAGCTGCCCCTGTAATGTCATCTTAAAGAGCTACATTGGACACAGAATGGTTAAATGACTTGCCTGCAGTCCCAGAATCATAGAGTGAACCCTGATCCTGTTCACAGACTGAGCTATAGCACCCTGACTCAAGCATATGCCATGGGTCTCAAGAAGGCCTGGGTGAGGGGATGAAATCAGGCCAGCAGAAACAACACACAGGCTCAGACGCCTAATAGGTTTTTCCTTCTTAGCGAGTCTATAGCACCAGAGAATTTCAGGATGTCAGAACCAGAAAGGACCTTAGGACCAGTATTTTCACAACTACTTCACAGAAGAGGATGCAAAGGTCCAGAGTAGGAAAGGAAAACATCCAAGGTTACCAGTGCTATTATCAAGGTGGAAACCATCCTACCAAGAAGAAGGCATCATTCTGGGAGAGTACAAGGTCAGATAGCATCTTACTGGAGCTAAGGGGAAGGAGGGAATGATGAGGGGGTGACCCCTGAAGATGCAAGGCCTTCTCTAGGACAGTTAGCTTCGTATTCAATGCTAACCGGCTGGCTGGAGACCCTGAGGCCTGCCATGTTGTTCTGTCACCTGCAAATGGACATGCATCACTTGATAGAGGGTTCATTCCTCATGCACCTCCAGCCTGCTCCTCCCCTCCATTCCCTATCTGCTGTGGCCATCTGCCTCTTCCTGCCCTCATTAGGATAGGGCAGCTGGCCTCCCTTGCCCCCATCTCCTCTTGGTCTTGCTTGGATGCTTCCCAAATTTCCCCACATTCCTTTTGAAACTTATCCTACGAGATTTTACTGAATATTTCCTGAGTATCTCATTATGTACTAGGCTCCAAATGGGGACGGAAATGAGCCTTGAACACCAGAGCTGGATCAGACTTTAAAGGTTACCTAATCCAGCCTCTTCAATGATTATTCTTCAATTCAATACAACAAACTTTAATTATGAAGAAAGTGTTGTTCAGTCGTTTCAGACATGTCTGATTTTTCATGACCCCATTTGGAGTTTACTTGGCAAAGATACTAAAATGGTTTGCCATTTCCTTTCCTAACTCATTTTACAGATGAGGAAACTGAGGCAAATAGGATTAAATAATTTACCCTGGTTCATTCAACTAGTAAATGTCTGAGGCTGGATTTAAACTTAGGTCTTTCTATTCCAGGCAGGCTGCTCTATACTCTGTACCAACCTAGAGGCCCTAACAAAGAAATTAAATACACACTAAACCAAGAATTGATACCTGCTCTCAAGGGCCTTACAATTTATTAGGTGGAGAGAGAGAGAAAGAAAGAAAGAAAGAAAGAAAGAAAGAAAGAAAGAAAGAAAGAAAGAAAGAAAGAAAGAAAGAAAGAAAGAAAGAAAGAAAGAAAGAAAGAAAGAAAGAAAGAAAGAAAGAAAGAAAGAAAGAAAGAAAGAAAGAAAGAAAGAAAGAAAGAAAGAAAGAAAGAAAGAAAGAAAGAAAGAAAGAAAGAAAGAAAGAAAGAAAGAAAGAAAAAAAGAAAGAAAGAAAGAAAGAAAGAAGGAAGGAAGCAAGGAAGGAAGGAAGGAAGAAAGAAAGAAAGAAAGAAAGAAAGAAAGGAAGGAAGAAAAGGAAAGGAAGAAAGGAAGAAAGGGAAAGGAAGGAAGGAAGGAAGGAAGGAAGGAAGGAAGAAAGAAAGAAAGAAAGAAAGAAAGAAAGAAAGAAAGAAAGAAAGAAAGAAAGAAAGAAAGAAAGAAAGAAAGAAAGAAAGAAAGAAAGAAAGAAAGAAAGAAAGAAAGAAAGGAAAGAAGGAAGGAAGGAAGGAAGAAAGGGAAAGGAAGAAAGGAAGAAAAGAAAGAAAATAGAAAATGAATACAAAGTAATTTCAAGAGACAGAAACCACTAATTACAGAGTGTATAAGGGGAGGCCTTGTGGAAAAGACAGCATCCAATTGCTTTGAAGAGAGCTAAGGATTCTGAGAATTGGAAGTGGGAAGGGAAGGTCCACTCTAGACATGGAGGATAGCCTGTGCTAGGGCAAAGAGATGGGATGTCATATATAACTAGGACTCCATGTTGCTATCAATAGCTCTCACTTTAACCCAAATAATTCTAGCCTAAAAATCATAAGCCTCAGGCAGCTGGATGGCTCAGTGGATTGAGAGCCAGAATAGAGACAGGAGGTCCCAGGTTCAAATTTGACCTCACACACTTCCTAGCTGGGTGACCCTGGGTGAGTCATTTAACCCCCACTGCCTAGCCCTTATTGCTGTTCTTCCTTGAAATTCATACTTAGCATTGATTCTAAGACAGAAAGTAAGGGTTAAAAAAAAAATCACAAGTCTTGGGTTCTACTCCAGACTCAGCATCTAACTGTCTGTATAATCTTAATCATGTCTCTTTATGTTAGTCTCAGTTTCCTTACCTGTCTAATGGAAATAATAATCTCTGCTTTGACTACTGGGCTTCTGTAGGAACCAGAGAAGGCAATGAATGTGAAGGGTCTTTGGAATAAAGCTCAACACAGATGAAAGTAGTTGCTTATGCGCTACCCCACTGACAGGGCCAGTGACCTCCAGATATTAGAAGACTGCAGGCAGCACCATTGGCTGCTGGCCTTCTGCTCACATGCTGCAATTCAGACCCTCCTGGGTGGACGATTCTCCACGGGGCCAGTAAATCTATTCACAAAGGATTTTCTTTGTGACCAGCTCATTCAAAGGAGAAGACTAGGTCATCAGCAGAGAACTCGGCCTAGATAATCCTCTCTCCCAGCCTGGGGTCCACAACCCTGATAACTCTGGGGCAGAAATCACTGGAGGCCCCCAGGCCTGGAGGAGGAGAGCAGGCAGACACCTCTCAGAAGAGAGACGTCCCTGATGGGAGCACAACAAGGTAATCGCTGTAAGACATAGCCAACAACATGGAATTATTTTGCTTAAGTACCGACTACTGGGAACAGAAAGCAATTTTTAAAAAATCCTTACCTTCTGTCTTTGAATCAATATTAAGTAACAATGCCAAGGCAGAAGAGCAGTAAAGGCTAGGCAATTGGGGTTAAATGACTTGCCTGAGATCACAACAAACCCAGGACCTCCCATCTCCCAGCCTGCCTTTCTATTTATTGGGCCACCAAGCTTCCCCAAGAGCAATCTTTTTAAAGAGGAGTATCAATAAAATAAAAGAGAAAATAAAAATTTAAAAACAGAATATATATGTATTTAAAAGAAGAATATATATTTAAAAGATGGAAAATATTTGAAAGACAGAATATATATTTAAAAGACAGAATATATATAGTTAAAATGGAATATATATTTGAAAGATAGAATATATTTTAAAAACAGAATATATCTTTAAAGGATAGACTATATATTTAAAAGATGGAATATATAGTTAAAATAGAATATATATTTACAAGATGGAATATATATAAAAGATAGACTATATATTGAAAAGATAGAATATGTATACTTAAAAGATTTTTATTTAAAAGATGGAATATAAATTTTAAAATAGAATATATATTTAAAAGATAGAATATATATTTAAAAGAGAATATGTATATTTTAAAAAGAATATATATTTTAAAAATGAAATATATATTTTACAATAGAATGTGTATTTAAAAGATAGAATATATATTTAAAAGAGAATATGTATATTTTAAAAAGAATATATATTTAAAAAATGAAATATGTATTTTATAATAGAATATGTATTTAAAAGATAGACTATATATTTAAAAGACAGAATATATATATATATACATATAGATACACATATATTTATTCTCTCCCACCCCCCAAAAAGGATCAATGATTTTGTCAGTATAGGGAATTGCCCCTAGCAACACCGATCCCAGCCTTTCTACTCTGACTTTGGAGAGATGCCTAAAAGAGTTGCTCCAGGCACATAGAGGGAAATTGATTCACCAAGGTCAATAACTAGTAATGTCAGAAGCAGGTTTTGAACTAAGGCTTTCCTGACTCCAGGCCTAGGACTCTATCCACTATGGCAGGGAGCTTCAGAGTCAAGGATAAGATTCAGGAAAAACAAAAACAAAAACAAAAACAAAACAAAAACCAAAATGACTATGGTACTTTAAGTACTTAAAACAACTATTTTCTCAAAGATGTTAAATGACAATGAAAAATTCTTTGTTATAAAGATGGTTCTCAGGAGAGGGGTGTGGAAGGTAGACAGGGAGAAATCTAGGCAATGTGAAAACAGAAGATATAAATAAAAATAATAAAAGACTTGATAAAATTAGAACCCAAGTCAGCACACTCCTAGGCCACAGGCCTTTCCAATATACCATTTTGAAGCCTTCAAAGTACTATTTCAGAGAGTTCTTATTCTCCCTTTTCCTTTTTTTTTATTTTAAATCCTTTCTTTCCTACTAAAAACTCTTAAGACAGAAGGGCAAAGGTTAGGCAAATGGGGCTAAGTGACTCTCCCAGGGTAACAGAGCTAGGAAGTGTCTGAGGCCCATTTTGAACCCAGGTCATCCCAACTCCAGGTCTGTCTCTATCCATTGACCCTACTTGCCCCTCTTACTCTCTTTTTACAGATGGTGAAACTGAAGCTCAGAAACTGACCTGGCCATGGCTCCCTGCTGTAAGGGCGGGGATAGCCGAGTTAGCACTCTTTGCACTGGACCCTGTTGTCACAAATAGAGGTCCCTTCAGGTAGGCCTTATCCCAAGCTGGGTTGTCTCACGTCCCCTCCATCCACATCCTCACCTCATAAACAGAAAACTCAGCAGAGGCCAGGAGATAAGATGGAGAAAGAAGCCCAGAGAAGCCCCGGCTCACCCACAAGAGGGGCACGGAGGGAGAGCTCAGGGAGTGCCTACAGCCTCTGACCCAGGCTCATTCCCACTGGGGATCTAGGCCTGTTTTTTGTCTAATTGTTTCCTACCTGCCTCATGGGACTGTGGAGAGTAAACTGCTTTGTGATCCTTAAAGAAATAGAAAGTGTCATCTGAAATTCCAATTTAATTGAGTACTTTCTTCATAACCTTGGGAGAGGCCAGTGTGTGTGTATACATATAAATACACACATGTGTGTATATAGAATTCATATATAGACTTGTGTGTCTAAATACATATTGTATTTAAAAAGAAGTATTTATATATTATTGCATATATACCCATGCATATATCTATATGCCTATAGATATATATATAGGTGTACATACATATATTATACATATATATATATATTTATTTCCACTTATCTTTAACTGAAATGTATCATTTTCTTCAATTACACATTTTTAAATTATAATTTTAAATATATTTTGAAATTAAATTCTAAATATTTTTAAATTAAATTTTAAACCTTTAAATATTATTTAAATCAAATTTTTAAATATTGTTTTGAAATTAAATTTTAATTATTTTAAATTAAAATTTTTAATATTATTTTAAAATTTAAATTTACATACTATTTGAAAAATAATTTTAAATTTAAAATTATTCTGAGAAGGGCTCAGGACTGCCAATGGGTCTATGACACAAAGAAAGTTAAGAATTCCTGACTTAGACCATTCTCCTCCTCACCCCCCCCAGACAAGGATGCTGATGTCTAACAGAGATTTAGTGATCTGCTGCCATGGTCCATAGAAGAGATAGGATTTGAACCTGGATCCATTAGCTTAAATTCTTTGGATCTTCACTGTCCACCAAATCCGCGCTGGGTCTGTCTCTCTAAAGTCACCTGTGGATGCCACATCCAATTAGAAAAGGAGGCCAGGCCACGGGGAGAAGCAGGAGTCCAGACAGAATTTGGCCTGCCTTCATCCACGCCGGCCTCTTTTCTCATCAGCTCCCGCTGGGCCCAGAGAATTGGGCCGGGCCACCTGCAGGCTCTGGCTGGCCCTACCTTTTCTCTGCTTTCTTATTTTAGTCTCTGTATCTCTAGCAACCCCCCAACCCCCCAAGGCTGCTCAGACAAAAGCCTGACTTGGAGCATCTGCTCTAATCTTGTTTCCCCAGAGAGGGAAGAACACTGGCTGGGCTGGGAGAGCCTGGGTTCCCAGCTGAATTCAACGGCTTAAAAGCTATGGGGCCTCAGGAAAGCCTCTCCTTCCCCCCCGCCCCCGGCCTGTTTCCTCATGGGTCCAAGGAGGGCCTTGGGGAGAGTGAGGGTCTTTAGCCGTGCTTGTGGGGGTCAAGAAGCCCTGTGGCAGTCAGTCTCCTGGAGATGCTGGAGCCCTCAGGAGCAGGGATTTAAATGACTGCCATAAAATACACAGGATGACAAAGGGAGCAATCACACTGAAATATCATTATCTGAATACTTAAAAAAATGTTTTTACAAGGTTAAGGTCATAGGCGAGTTTCTCTGACGAGCGGGCGTCCCTCCCATGAAGGGGATCCTCCTTAGTATTCTCAGAATCAGGCCATTCCTCTCAGAGTCAGTCCATAGCAAATCCCATCCCTTCTCAATAGGAGGTTAGCAATGGGGATGGACAAATAAAAAAATGAGGGCAGCAAGGTGGTTCAGTGGATGGAGAACCAGGCCTAGAGATGAGAGGTTCTGGGTTCATACCTGGCCTCAGACACTTCCTAGCTGTGTGACCCTGGACAAGTCACTTATCCCCCATTGCCTAGCCCTTACTGCTCTTCTGCCTTGGAACCAATACTGAGTATTGATTTTTAAGACTATAGATCTAGAGATAGAGATAGAGATAGATAGCTATAGATCTAGAGGTAAAGATATGTGTAGATAGATAAAGATAGACTGATGGATGGATGGATGATGGATGGATAGATGTATAGCTAAATGATAGATAGATAGATATGTATATATATACACATATATGAAAACAAACAACTAACTAAATAAATAATGCTTGTTCTCAAGAAACTTATAGGAAGTAGGGCATTTGGGAATTGTCCCCCACTCCATTCTTCTTCTCAAGCCAAACTCATTGACTATTTTATTTTATTTTTAATTCTTCCTTTCGATCTTAGTAACAACTTTAAGACAGAAAGGCATAGGCTAGGCAAATGGGGTTAAGTGACTTGTCCAGAATCACTCAGCTAAGAAGCATATGAGATTGGGTTTGAACCCATGCCCTCCTGACTCTAGGCCTGGCTCTATTCATTGCTATTTAGCTGCCCTTGGTCAGAATAGGAGTCAGCCCTCTTTTAGCCTCTCACACTATTTCTTATTTCTTATGCCTGAAATGCCGTCTCTCTCTCTGAATAATAATAAATAACATATATATGACTATAAATAATACACATATATGTGTGTATATTATATGTATGTGTATGACTTTTTGATGCCCTCTATGTATTTTTTCAGTTGTGCCTGACTCTTCGTGATTCCATTTGGGGTTTTCTTGGCAAAGATACTGGAGTGGTTTGTCATTTTCTTCTCCAGCTCATTTGACAGATGAGGAAATAGGGAAAGAGTTAAATGACTTGCTCATGGTCACACAGTTAGTGTGGCCAGATTTGAATTTAAGAAGATGAATTCAGGCCAAACACTCTATCCACTGCACCCCCTTCCCATATGTATATTGAGGCTTGTAAGTATATGTATGTTTATATATATAACATTTTATATATTATACATATCATACATATATAATATATTATATATAAAATACAAATATAAAACTTTTATTAAAACTTTACTGACTGTGTGTATTCTTTTAAAATCTGCAAAGAACTCAAGAGGTAGGTGCTTTTATTAATACCATCTTGCATTAGAAGTGAGGCTGACAGAAGTTAGTTAAGTGACTTGCTTAGGATTACATAGTTTCTGAAGATTCTGAGGCAGATTTCAAAATCAGATCTTCCTGACTCCAGATCCCATGATCTAGTCACTGATGCACCTGGCTGTCTTACCTCTCCTTTAAAACCCAACTCAGATACCATCTCCAGGAAACTTTCTCTGATCTATTCTCCAACCATCCCTAATCCTACCCCATGTCCCCCCTCCCAAAAAAGAACACCTTTCCCTCTGACCTCATGTAGCAATTTGTTTGCAGATCTCTAAAGCATTTATCAGATAACACGGTGAATTAAAGTTATCTGTGCTTGTGTCCTCTAGCCTTGATAGAGCCAAAGCTTCAAAGAGAGCAAGTACTGAGTTTTTTCTAAGCCTTAAAACTTTCCCAGTGCTGAGCCCAGGGCTCTGCACCCAGGAAGTCTTTAATACATTTTTGTTGGATTGTACTTGATTGGATCCGAAAAAAAGACCTTCTAGAGCTCTAGAGAAGAAACGAAGCTAGTTTGGGAGGTTGGGGTGGGGGTGGCACAGAATCTCAGCCCTGCCTTGGGTAGGGCATTGAGCATGGGGAAATATCTTGGCAGTGCTGTAATGAGAAGGGTCCCAGGGATATTTCCTAGAAAAGTCATTTTGGGAAGATGACAGCTTCCTTCCTTCCTTCCTTCCTTCCTTCCTTCCTTCCTTCCTTCCTTCCTTCCTTCCTTCCTTCCTTCCTTCCTTCCTTCCTTCCTTCCTTCCTTCCTTCCTTCCTTCCTTCCTTCCTTCCTTCCTTCCTTCCTTCCCTCTTTCTTCTTTTTAATAGCCCTTATCTTTTGTCTTAGAATTGATAACATCAGTTCCAAGGCAGCAAGCAGAGCAGTAAGGGCTAGATGACTGAGGTTAAGTGACATGTCCAGGGTAAACCACAACTAGGAAGTGTCTGAACTCTGTTCACCTTCGATACATCTATCTGATATGAATCTGGTCTCCTCAGCTAGGCAGAGCAAATGCCAGGGAGGCTGCATGGGGACACAGAACATGATCTGACACTGGGGGCAGAGGGCTTCACTTCCTGTCCCAACTGTATTTACCAATAGTGAGACTGTCAGAAAGTCAAATTACCCCTGAGATCTTGCTTTCTTAATTAGTAGAATAAGGGAGGAAGGCAAGATGATCTTTAGGGTCCCACAAAGCCACAAAATGTAAGAGCAGTCAGTTGAGCATAGTTTATACACAAAAGGACTCATCACTATGATATAAAGGAAAAGCCTCCCTTCCAGCTGGCCCAGGGGCTCCTGGGAGGCCAAAGAGGTAAGAAGAGGCAAAATCCATGCCAACAAAAGTTGGGTCTCAGTAGATTTGAAGCTGGAAGTATCTAGAAAGTTCATCTAGTTTCTTATTTTACAGATGAGCAAACTGAGTCACAAAGGTAGTAAACATTTGGACTAGGATTAAAATCTAGAATTTCTGATCCCAAATATAGTCAGCCACCAGAAAGGAGGCAGACTTAAGATGCAGAATTAGACACATTTTTGTGGGCATGCCTAATGTGGGAATTTGTTTTGCTTGACCATATATATTTATACGAGGATATTTTCTTTTTCTTTTCTCAGTGAGTGGGGGAGACAAGAAGGGAGTTAAAAGAGAAAATAAATGCTTGTTAATTGACAATTAAGAAAAAATACAGTGCTCTTTCCTCTACATCTGTGTGCTGTCTCACTCAGCAGAGAAATGAGAAAGAACCATGACTTCCAAGTCAGAAGACCTAGGTTCTAGGTCCTGTTGATTCTAGACCCAGGGGAGAATAACTCCTGCCCTTCTTCCCTCTGAAAGCTGTTGGAAGAATTGAAGGAGATGGAAGGGAAGTATCCTGAAAAGAGTAACAGGTCTTACAGTCTCACACCTAGTCATAATCCTTTCCCCAAGGCCAAGAGGCAATTTCCTCAAATACCAGATTGTGTTGCAGAGACTTGTTTCTTGGCAGACCATCCACAAGCTCCCTTTTCCGGCATGTTATCGCCTTCACTCTCCTTCTTCCCATCTGACCCAGATCCCTGGTGTTGTTGGCAGAAAGGAGAAAGGCCGTGAGATCTGGGTTCTAGTTCAGAGCCTGGGCTCTGTACTGACTTGCTGGATGCTTTGTGAGCTTTCTCTAAACCTTAGTTTCCCATCTATAATGTAAGGTGGTAAACTTGTTAAGTACTACCACCACCATTTATAATAATAATATGGCACAATTATAAAGCACTTTAAAGTTTACCAAACGCTGTGAGGTCACCTATAGCTTCATGATTCTATGATATTCTATCTAGTTCATCCTAGACCAGGGATAAACCTGCTTTGTATTGGCTATGAAGCATCCCTCTCCTTCTCTAGGCTATGTGATCCCAAAGCAAAGGACACCTCACATTGCATTGTAGTAGAAAGAATTCCTGTCCTTCAAATCTGATCAGGCCCTGCTCTTATCTTGGTGGTCCTAGAAGAAGCTTCTGCCTTCAAAGCTCCCTCCTCCCATTGGTGAGCTTGGAACCTTCTGGATTTTGAGGAAATGCTAGGCCCACCATGCTTTCCCCTTGTCTCTTTTCCAGTTTTGATCCCCTCTAGACCTGGCCACCATGCTCCCCCTTGCCCAACAAGGACATTTTCTTCTTCTTACCACCCCACCCCACTTCTCTTATGCCATGTTGTCTTCTTCACGTTAAAATAAAAGCTCATTGAGAGCAGGCACTGTCTTTTTTTTTTAAATTTGTATTTGTATTCTCAGAGCTTAACCTATTGTTTTGCACAGAAAAAAAAAACCCTAATAATACTTGCTGAATTAATGACTTATTAATTGGTTGCTCTTGGGTGATTCCCTTCCCCATCCCCACTGGGCCTCAGTTTCCTCATTTCCAAAATGAGGTGTTTAAACTAGATGATTTATGCTCTTTTGGATCGAAAGGAATTTGGTTCTATGATTCTTAATCTGCCTTTGACTGGATTCAAAGGGAAGGACCAATAAACATTCTGGAATTTTGACCTTTCTCTTCCTGTGATGACTGAAAATACCAAAACACTTCCTCCAGGAGGCCTTCTTGGATCCACCAATAATAACAATGATAATGTGGCACTGTCATCTGCTAGGGGAATTTCCCTCAACCAACTCACCTCAAGACAAGGTTTTTGTCTAGTCATGCATTTATATATAGTAAATATATATTACATATTATTATATATAAGAAATACAGTTAATAACTATTTTCTGATTTCATTAGAACAAGAATTCCATAGAATATCACAAGAAAAACCTTACAGAACCATCTAGTCCCCCCTCATTTTTCAGATGTTAAGACTGAGTACTATAGTCAACTAGATTTAATCTTATAATTAAAGGAGCCAGGTAGCTCAGTGGATAGGGCACTGGTTTAGAGGTAGGAAGACCTGAGTTCAAATCAGGACTCAACCACTAGCTGTGTGACCCTGGGCAAGTCACTTAACCCTATCTGCCTCAGTTTCCTCATCTGTAAAATGAGCTGGAGAAGAAAATAGCAAACCACTCCAGTATTTTTGCCAAGAAAACCCCAAATGGGGTCATGAAGAGTCAGACACAATTGAAAAGCAACTAGACAACAACAATCTTAGAATTGCTTTGATACCAGATAGATGGAAGCCAATTCCCTATATAGGTCCCTGTCTTCACTTCAGACCAGGGACTTCCTGAGGCTGTGTATCTCTTCTCAGACGAGGGCTCATTTCTCTTCTTACCCAGCAATATCCCAGCTTCACAGGCTCTGTATTAGCCTGTTTAGACACTAAGAGATGAGGCCAAAGGATTCAGATAATTCCTGGTAGGGGTGGATCCCCAAACTGGCCTAGATTCCTTACAAAGGGGCTTCATCTGGTAGGGAACTAGCAGACTGGATGCCTGGGATGGACCTTGTCACAGAGTACCCCTCTCAATAGGGACCCTGTCAATAGAAAAGGAGCTCTAGGACAAAATGAATAAGTTCCTATCTTTAGGGCACTTGAAGATTTGTCAAGAGATTCCTTTATAAGAAGTCTGTAAGGCAGATATCAAGGAGAGGGTTATCCCACTTTTAAGGAGAAGGAAATAGACTTGTGATGGAGAAGTGACTTACCCAAAGTCATACTAACACTGAGCCTAGCAGGCTGGAGAAGATTTGGATGGAGTTGGATTGCTGGACTATCCTTGTTTAGTGGGTTCTATCCTATCCCCCCTCAGTACCCTGGAGCCTCTAGAGTTCCCATGGAAACCCAAAGACCCCACCATACCCCAAAATACACTGAGTTATTCTTTGGAGCAATCACAACTGGTAGTAAAAAATGATAATAATAACACACCAGGAAATTAAAAAAAATACGTCCAGCCCTTGTCCTTGGTTTCTGCTTCTCCTCCTGGCCAAGTTAATTCTCTCCATTGCCTGGTCCTCCCTCTTTCCTATGGGTCTGATTGACATGGGTAAAGAAGCTCTGCCCCAGTTCCCTGGGAACCCCAAATCAGAGCCTAGTCACCATACCTATGACTAACAGAGACAAGCTGACTGGGATCTTGGAGGCTTTAAGGCTTCCCCCAGTAATGTGGCCTTACAGATAGCCAGAGCCTTAGGGGAGAGAGGGGAGGAGGGATGCTGTTTTAGGAACAACCCTCCCCTCCCCCCAATTACCACCATTTCTCCCTTTCTTCTCAGTCTCTTACCCCGAAGCTTTGGGTCTCACACATCCCTGTTAAGCAGAGAAAAAAGGAAGTCTCAGCTCCTCTTCATCAGTCCCTAAGATCTCTGCCATTTCTGCCATTCCAGGTAAATCTGGTATCCTCTGTGCCTCATATGCCAAGTTCTGCCCCTTCTGGTTCCCCTCACAGACCCTCAGCTCCTTCTCCCAGGTTCTGGGCCCTTCTGTCTTTTCTTTTCAATCCCCCCCAAATCCCTCAGCTCTTCCTCCAAGGTGCCGGGCTTCTTTAATCCTTTCTCTTAGACCCTTATACTTGTTTGTATTTCCTTCTAGTCTTCAAGACCTTTCTACTTCCCCAGTAAATCCTCCAAATCCCTCCAAAACTTTCCTTCTCTGGTCTCTAAAGCCTTCATCTAGTTCTCTCATACCTCTTAGTTTTTGCTCTCTGATCCCCAGACCATTTAGCTTCCTCCCAAGCCTTCTTAGTACTCTCAAGACATTTACTTCTGGGCACTGTAAACCTCAGTTACCCCTCCTGAGTTCTGGGCCCCTTCTGTTCCTCTTCTTAGTCCTCACCCTCCTACCCTCTGAACTCTTCCTCCTCATTCTCAGTGCCCGTGGGCTCCCCAATTTAGATGCCCAAGCACCTCAATTCCCCCTTAATCCCCATTTACCCAGGCCCTTATTTTTCTCCTTTAGATTTGGATTCCTTCATTTTCCCTTTAATCCCCAAATTCCTTAGAGCTCTCCCCCACTATCCCAGAGCACAGATTCAACTTAGACCCCCAAACCCCTTCCAATACTTTCAAAATTCTAAACTCCCTCTCACAGTCTCTGGTTTTCCTCCATGTCCCCTCCCATGCCCCAGACTCCACAGCTCATTCTTCTAGTCTCCCCGGAAGACTCAGCTCTCAGCTTTTTCTGCTAGTCTCTAGTCTCAGGGCTAAAGTCTAAGAACACCAACTTTCTGAAAGACCTGGCTAGCCCAAACTCCTGCTCCTTCCCCCACCACACTGTCGGTTCTAGCCTAGATGCTATGGATATATGAAGCCCCATGGCTAAGGCACCCTTCCCTCTTCCATCCCCTGGACCACTCAGTCCCTGAATTTCTTTGGAGAAGGGAAGGAGACACTCAGGGAGAGATGGGAAGTCCAAGTAAGCCTACGAGTGGGGGGGTGAGAATGATGAAGCTGCCCCAGGTTCAGTGCAAGCCGGTCTTCCTCTGGGGTGCCCCTAGGACCAGGCATCAGACAGCCCAGGACACCAAATCCCTTGTCTGACACCTCCTGCTCTCCCTCCCTTCCTTCCTCATTCCTGGCCCGAGCTGTGCAGCTATTGGAACATCCCGTTAAGTCACTTCTGACCGAAGCTTCCCAGCCCAGTCTCTGCTTGCCTTTCCTGGCTGGGCACCGGCCACCCACAGGGTCCCTGAACAAACCCCTGGTCCCCTCCCCCAGTTCCCTCTGGGTCCCCTGGTCCCGTGCTTTCAAGGCAAGGAGAGAGGCAGAAGCAGAGCCAGCGGCAGGCACCTGACGCCTTCTATCTATTGCTTTCAATGTCATTGGGGAAGCTTTCCTGTCTTGTCTCTCTCTCTCTCCCTCTTCTTCCCCATCCCCCTCACCCCAACTCTCCTTCTCTCCCTTTCTCTCTCTCTCTCTCTCTCTCTCTCTCTCTCTCTCTCTCTCTCTCTCTCTCTCTCTCTCTCTCTCTCTCTCTCTCATCAAGTCTATATGGAGGGTATGCCTGTGTCTCAGCATCTCTCTCCTTCCCTGCCTTCCGTTCCTTCTCTCCTCCTCCCTCTCCCTCTCCTCACCCTCTCTCCTCCTTCTCCTCTCTCTCTCCCCTTTCTCCCTCTTCCTCACCCTCTCCCTGGGTCTCCCCAGGACTTACCCCGTCAGCGCTGAGCTGGGCTAAGATGGCGAAGGTGGACAGGCGGTCACAGAGGCAGCGGGTTCGGAAAGCATCGAGGGGCACCGTGCGGCAGCCTCGCCAGGACCAGGGGCCGAGCTGGGAGGAGGAGGAGGAGGAGGATCTGGAAGGGGTGGAGGTAGTGGTTGGGGTGGGGGGCCGGAGAGGCAGGCAGTGAAGGGGGGGAGGCGGGCGGTGAAGTGGGGGGGAGGCCAAGCAGGAGGGAGGCAGAGAGAGAGAGAGAGAGAGAGAGAGAGAGAGAGAGAGAGAGAGAGAGAGAGAGAGAGAGAGAGACATACACACATGAAGGAGAGAAAACACAGAGTGAGAGGAGGCAGCAGCAGAGAAGGGAGGAATGAAATCATTAAGGGATCATTGGCCAGCACAATACAGCCAAGGGGACTTCGCCTGGCAGGCAGGCCGGCCGGCTGTCCGTCTGTCCTACAGCCTCTGTCTGTCCATCAGTCCATCGAGCTATCCTTCTGTCAAAAATCTTCCCACTCCCAGCCTGCGCTGACCCAGGCACCCCCTCACCTCTGCTCGCAGCCCAGCCCCCAGTCCCTAGATGCCTGGCTTCCATATCTCTGCTTCCCCTGAGGCCCGGGAGCTTGCTCCTTCTCCCCTCTCCCTGCCCCCAGGCAGCAGGAGCCCTCTGAGCCTGAGCCCGA
Organism: Monodelphis domestica; assembly: GCF_027887165.1. Classification (NCBI taxonomy): domain Eukaryota; kingdom Metazoa; phylum Chordata; class Mammalia; order Didelphimorphia; family Didelphidae; genus Monodelphis; species Monodelphis domestica. Next base: position 107,748,603 of record NC_077229.1, read on the forward strand.
TAAACCCAGGGAGAGAGGTGAGGAAAGGAAGGCGGGAGGGAGTCACAGTCAGAGGGGGGCCTGAGCAAGAGAGACAGAAAAGGGAGCAATGAGAGATGGGGGAGAGAAACTAGGGAAGGGGAGAGAGGGGAGAAAGACAGAGACTGAGACAGAGACAGAGAGAGTTGCCTACCCAGCCAGCAGTGGGTAGAGATGCCAGGCAATTGCTGAAGTCTGGAGAGCAGCCAACCCCCAACCCCCACCACCAAAAAAAAAAAAAGAACCCATACTCACTCACACAAATACACACACTCCTACGGGCCCAGGCCCCCAGCAGCCGGGCCTCGTGGGGGAGGGGGAAGCCAAGACTCCACAGGGGAAACAAAGGGGGAATGGAAGGGGGGCAGTGTATATGCCTGTGGAAGAATGTGCATCTGGAGAGGAGAGCGTGCACTTGAAGGGATGGGGGACACTGGGGAAAGTTGAGTGGGCTGGGGAGGTGCATACACGTGGGAACCTTTGTCTGCTTTTTCATTAGTGTATCTACTTTATGTCCAACGGAGGAAGAGGGGAGTGTGGGGGACAGGAATACCCTTAAAAGTCTCAGAGAGGCGACTAGAAGAGGGCAGCAGAGGGGTCATGAGGACAGAAAAGGTGGATGCCAGAAGTCTGAGAAAGAAGAGCTTCCTCTTCTTAGGAGGAGCAGGAGAAAGACCCTTCCCATGGCCCATGGTAGGGGCCAGGGTAAGGCAGGTGGGACTAGTGGCCATGAATCATCAATCCAAAGAGTTTTGGTTTAGGAAAGAGTCTTAAAGATCCTACTGTCTGATAACTTAATTTAATCCATGAGGAAATGAGGCCCCAAGAGAGGGAAAGGACTTGTTCAAGATCACACAGGACCAGGATTTAGGCCTTGGTCTTTGGGAGCCTCAACTGCCCATAATCAATCCTTTATGGTGCAGAGTCTAAATTTTGAGGATCATAGATGACACGATCATTGATCCACAGCTGGCAGGAGCCTTGCCTTCTGGTCCAACCCCATCATTTTATAAATGAATAAACTAAACCCAAGAGAGTATCAATGGTTTACCCATGGTTACACAGCCAATTAGTGTCATTGTTGAGATTTTAACTCAGGTCCCCCAGCTCCAAAGTCAAGCTTGTTTCAATATCCAAGGCTACTTCCTATCTGGCAACCTATGAGTATCTTTCTGGGGAGGTTTAACATGATCATCCCCTTGATCTAAATTGTGTTTGTCAGCTCTTTCATGCCTAGGGGCCCCATCTTTCCAGGAGATCTGGTTCTCCTCACATCTCCCTCAGGTTCCAGAGCTTCACAGTGACTGGTTGCAAAAAATCACGGTACTGGCAACTGAGAGCCCAGCACTTAGTAGGCACTTGGTGAGGGTGGGCTGAATGGGCACACAACCATTCTCATTTATCTCATACCACTAGGCTCTTCTCAGAGTCCTTTCCCCATTTATTCTCCCATGAGCCTCACTGGGGCCAGCAGCCTGTCATATAGAAACCAGCTGGCTGACCTTGGGCAAGTTTTTTTTTCTGAATCTTACACATCAAACTATGATGAAAGTCCTGTCACTCCATGAGGCTGTTTTGAGGAAGTTTGTAAACTAGAGTAGAAGAGGTCTATATGGACAGGAAGGTAGCACAGTGGAAGGGTGGCAAGCCTGGAGATAGGAGGACCTTTTCAAATCTGACCTCAAACATTTCCTAGCTGTGTGACTTTGGGCAAGTCACTTAATTCCCATTGCTTAGCCTTTACCATTCAGAACTGATACTAAGGTAGAAGATAAGAGTTTTTAAAGAAGAAAGGAAAGAAAGAAAGAAAGAAAGAAAGAAAGAAAGAAAGAAAGAAAGAAAGAAAGAAAGAAAGAAAGAAAGAAAGAAAGAAAGAAAGAAAGAAAGAAAGAAAGAAAGAAAGAAAGAAAGAAAGAAAGAAAGAAAGAAAGAAAGAAAGAAAGAAAGAAAGAAAGAAAGAAAGAAAGAAAGAAAGAAAGAAAGAAAGAAAGAAAGAGACTTTGTTACTATGGCTGTGAGCATACAGTGTCAGAAGTCAAATGACTTGCCAAAGGTCTTAGAATGCATTAGTGGAGAAACAGGGATGAGAACCTAGGTCTCTTTACTTCTCACCCCTCAATTGCTGGACGAGTCAGGGTGCTTCACTCTGTACTATAATGCCTTCCCAGCAAGGGCTCAGTCAACATCAATCAAGGCTATTAGTTGACTAATTCCCTGGAGATCTTAGGAAAGAAAATCGATCCACTATCCATCTTTTTGGTGAAGCTGGGTGAGGGGACTGGGGATGGCTAAAAGGACTTGGCATGGTTCCTTCAATTCTCTGCATCCTGTGACAGAAAAGCCATAGCCAGCTAATTTAAGATTAAAAAAAAACATAAAAATTTTAACCTTTATTTTCTGTCTTAGTAACAATTTTAAGACAAAAAGACAAGGCCTAGATCACATGGCTAAGAAGTGTCTAAGGCCATATTTTAACCCAGATCCTCCCAACTCCAGGTCTGGTGCTTTATCTTCTACTAAGTGACCTAGTTGTCCCACCCCAAAGCAATTCATGACATGTACACAGTGCTTAGCATGGGACTTGGAGTCAAGAAGAATTGGATTGAATTCTGGATCTGACATTTACCAGCTGTGTGACCTCTAGCAAACTAATAAACATCTCTGGGCTTCAGGATCTCTCTCTGTCTGTATCTCAGTCTCTGTTTCTGTCTCCCTCTGTCTCTCTCTGTCTTTGTGTCTCAGTCTCTGTTTCTGTTTCTGTCTCTGTCTCTCCTTCTCAAACCTATGATTTTATTGATATTGGAACTCCTGGTGAGTAAAATCCCTTTACCCTACTGTCCCTATTGCTGGGTTGCAAAGAGGTTAAATCATTTGCTACGGGTCATATAGCCAGTGTGTTGGAAGTGGGAGGTGGTAGCTTGAACCCAAGACTTCCTAGTTCTTAGAACAGTACTCCATCCATTATGTCCTGTTATATCTCTATAAAGTGGAAGTTAATCCTGCAAGTTTATTGTGAAGCAATTCTTTGAATAATTATAAATCACAAGATAAATATTGACTATTATTCTTGTTGCTGTTACTGTTACAATTAGAGTGTACAAAGTATGTGCTCATGCAGCTTGTTTGCTTCTCACAAAAGTCTCGTGAGATGGGTATTAAAAGCATTATCATTTCCATTTTAAAAACGAGGAAACTGAGGCAAAGAGAAAATAAAAGTGATTGGCCAAGAGTTCCATACCACATGAGTCAATAAATGATAGTAAAAAAATTTGAACCTAGGTTTTCTGATGACCAGACCATCATGTCTTCCCCTGTACAGTCTTCTCATTTAGAAGATGCCATTTTCTTTGACATGAGGGCAATCTTTTTTTCTTTTAACTTTTACCTTCTGTCTTAGTAAAAACTCTAAGGTTTAGTCAATGGAGTTAAGTGACTTACCTAGGGTCACACAGCTATAAAGTATATGAGGTCAGATTTAAACCCAGGACCTCCTGTCTCCATGCCTGGTGCTCTATCCATTCTGCCATCTAGCTCACCCTAAGATCAGTCTTCTCCAAAGGAAAGGCATTGTCCCTTCCTTTTGTCCACTCCCCCTCCCACCCCTGCCCTGGCAAATGTGTGATGAGTAGTCACTGGTCACTGGCTCAATAAACCTGGAATGATGTTCTTAAATGTTTACACCTACTGCCCAGGTCAACAGACTATTCAGCATCTCTGAGTATGGGGGACACTCAAAGAGCTGAATAAAGGCAGAAATATGGACCTTGCCCTCATGAAGCCCCCCTTATCCATACTATTCTGAAGAGGGGGGCATGGCCTTCTGGCTCCATTGCTAGCTTTACTGTGGCATCAGGGAAGTCATTTCACTCAGCCTCAGTTTCCTACTCTGCAAAATAGGAGATTTGGAGGTAGATGGTTTCAAGGGGCTTTCCCAATTCTTATATTCTATGGATTCAGGCCCATTCCATCTCCAATATTCTATATTCCATGTTTTAAGGACTATGGTGAAATGGATGACAAACAGGACTTGAGTCAGAAAACATGGCTTGACACAGCTTCAAATCCTACACGTCTCCAAAACAATGGTTTTTTTTAATCTTAATTTCTTAAGACTTAATTTCTCTAAACCTCAGTTTCCTTACCTGCAAAAGACGGGTAATTTTAGGTGTTTATTCATAACTCTCTACTAAGAAGGCAAAATTGGGTTGAATGTAAAAAAAAAGTAAAAGATGCCTAAAAACCCATGCAATCTCCCTTAATGGCAGTCCTTTCCCTCTGGGGATTCTCTCTCATTTATCCTGCCTGCATCTTTTTGGTACCATGTTATGCAGTCTCCCCCTTGTAATATAAGCTCCTAGACAGCAGGGCCTGTTTTTTGTCTGCCTTTGTATCCCCCATGTGAACGTAGCTAGTGCTTAATAAATGCTTGCTTGACTTGGCATGGACCGCCTCAGCAGGTAATGAGTTCTCCCCTCAGTGGAGATGCTGAAGCTTAAAAGTGGTTGGCCAACTCGTCAAGGACATCATGGTGGGCCTTGCTTCAGAGATGGCCCCTGAGGCCCCTTCCAACCCTGAGATGCTGCAGTTCTGTGAAACCTCCTATCTCCTGTAAACCTAAAGAATGTAAGTTATTATTATTTCCACTTTCGACATATATTCTAAGGTCTTGTACGCTTTCTGTTCTAAGGCTCCCTTCTGTTCTTGGATTCTCTGTTCTCTGTTTTCAAGTCCCTTCCAGCTACCAGGCTGATTTGCTCCTTGTTTTCCCTCCTGGGAAGCAGAGGCCCCATGGTCAAGGGGGGAAACAGCCTGCTCTTCAGATGAAGCAGGCCCTTGGAAACGCTTGCCTTGGCCATGAGTGGCTCTCGGCCCGGTGCTAATTATGTTATCAGCCTCCACAGAAGGTGGTGGTGGGAGACGGGCCAGGCCCAGCTCTCTCTGTTGGGTTGGCTTAGGCTCTGGCATAAGAGAGCAGCAGTGAGGCCCTCCTGGAGCTGGGGCCTAAGAGAGCCTGGGTCTTATCTCTCGTGCTATGATTCTTGCTCTGAAATAATAAGAATTCTAGATTCTGATTCTATGTAAGGTATATGATAGGGTCCCTTAGATATCATCTAGGCCAGCCTTCTCATCTCATGGAAAAGGAAACTGAGGGAGTGGCTGGGTGGCTCTATGGATTGAGAGCCAGGTCTAGAGATGGGAAGTCCTGGGTTCAAATGGATCCTCTGCAAGTCACTTAACCACCATTGCCTAGCCTTTACTGCTCTTCTGCCTTGGAACCAATACACGGTATTGATTCTATGATGGAAGGTAAGGGTTTAAATTAAAAAAAAAAAGGAAACTGAGGTCCAGATAGCAAAGTTCCTTGGCCAGAACCATGTAGCCAACCAAGGAAAGATCTGAAACTAGAACCCAGGCCTCATGACTACTTATCTACTCCATTCAGAAGGATGGAGTAGAACCATCTAATGATCCATCCAAGGATCTCTGGGTCCATCTAAGGTTCCAGAAGTAAATGGGGAGGTTTTTCAGTGCCCAGATAGTCTTACATTTCAGAGGAAGCATCGAGCCTTTGCTATAACTCTACAGGCACATGGCCTAACATCAGGGAATTAACAATTAACCTTGACAACAGAAGGGGAGCTTGGACTGGAGGGCCAGGTCGAAGAGGCTCTCATGCTATACACTGACCAGATGAAAGAGCTGCAGCTATGGATTGTGGAGAAGAGAAGCTGGAAGGGGTCTGGTACTACTGTTTTCAGACACTGGGTCAGAGGCAACTGACTAGTTCTGGGTAACCATAGAAGCCAGTAAGGAATCAGAGCCAAGTGGCTGTTACAAGGAAAAAGATTTGGGGCACAAAGATTGCAGCTCATTGAGTCTGAAGACTAAAGAACCCTTACCTTTATTTTATTATTTTGTAACCTTTATTTAAAAAAATCTATCTTGAAGCCCAATGACATGTTATTTAAAACAATGCTATTTTGACTGTATTTCAATATAATTATATATAATCAATAGAATTGATTTCCTTTGTAATTCTTTGTGTTTTTTCATTTCCTTAAATGCTTATTATGTTCATGGATCGAAGGTTAAGAACTGTTGCTCCTGCGTAATGTGTTCATAGATTTATACTATCAGCGAATTCTTCCTAAAAGCTCTTTTAAAGCTCTTCTACTATTAGTTAAAACTGCTTCCCCCAAATTCTCACTTTCCCCCACCACAGCATCATAGCATGCTGTAGAAGGTACTTAGATTTTTTTTTAGTTCAATCAGTTCATTTTACATATGGAGAAACTGAGACATCTAAGAAATTGAGGCCTATGAGTCAAGAAGACTCATCTTCCTAAGTTAAAGTCTGGCCTCAAACACTTACTTAGCAGTGTGACCCTGGGCAAGTCTCTTAACTCTGTTTATCTCAGTTTCCTCATCTGTAAAATAAGCTGGAGAATCTATGGCAAACCATGTTTTCCAAGAAAACCCCAAATGGGGTCAGGAAGATCTGGACAGAATTGAATAGCAACAAACTGAGACTGAGAGGTCTAGGGACTTGCCCAAGGGATTTCAACTAGTGAGTGCCAAAGCCAAGGCTAGAACCTAAACTTCCGGACCTCAATTCCAGTGTTCTCTATATTCCACAGGGGTGCAGAAGATGTAATAAAAGGTTGCTCTCTCCTTATTTTTCTAACCCCTTGTCCTTGGCTCCAGAGGAGGGTTAGGTGGCCCTGCTAGGAGCTTGCTGTCCTGGGCTACACATGCCTGAAATAACTAGGTCAGGGAGCTGAGTGCCCCTCCTCCCCCATCCCAGTTCCAATGAATGTGGGTCAGCAGCTCCTCCTTTTTCCCTCCTCTCACCTCGACTCACCCCGAAGGAGCCCTGGGGAAGGTACTCTGTCAGGTCCCAATCCCAGGAAATCTAGGGATCCTTTTCTCTAGCCTGGCACGAGGGGACAGGGAGAAGAATGAAATTTCAAGACAGAATCCTGGAGCAAGAAGGGATTTCAGAGCCTGTCCAGTCCGTCTCACTCCTGCACCTTCCCCTCTCTAACATACCCCACAGGAGGTCAGGCTGCTTTGGCTTGAAGGCTTCTAGTGAGGGGCGACTGATATTGCGAAGGAGCCCGTCCACTGCCAGACAGCTCTCATTCGTAGCAAGGCTCTTCCTCAGATCAGACCTAAATGCGTTCCTTGGCAACTTCCCCACATCGCTCTGGACAGAACAAGTGGAACTGGTCTTACATGTAACTATCTCCCCTTCCCCAAGTGTCCTTCTTCTCCAAGACAGATATCCCCAGAGCTTTCTCAACTAATATAATATCTTCAACTAATATAATATATTATATATATAGCATATATATTCATGTAGTATAATATTCATATAGTATAATATACATATAGTAGATATAGTTATAATATACTATACTATACAGTAGACTAAAACATATACTATAATATATATAGTACATATACAGTATATATATTCATAGTATAATATACACATAGTATATATATTCATAGTATACTATACTATAATATACTACATAGTATATTATAATATAAATATAGTATATATGTAGAGTACATATACTGATATATACTATATACTATATATTATATACTATATTGAATATATATACTGTATAGCATAATATACATATAGTATATATACCCATAGTATATTATATTATTATATACATATAATATATAGTATGTATGTTATATTTATACTCATGTAGTATTATATTCTATAATATACATAGAGTGTAACATACTATAATCCTCATTTTGAGGCTCTTCCCCTTACTAGTTACTCGCCCCTAGATACTCTCAAGCTTTTTGGAGCCCATCTGAAAATCCAGAGGTCATAAATGTTGAATCGGAAAGGACCTGAAGTGACAGGGAAACTTCTAATGAGTCCCACCTCCTAATTTTACCAATAGGAAATTGAAGCTGAGATTAGGAAAGTCTCTGTAGCATGGTACAGTATATAGTGCACCAGGGCTGGAGTCAGGAATATCTGGGTTCAAATCCAGCCTCAGATACTTATTGACTATCTGCTTACCTTGGGGTAAGTCACTTCACTCTGTTTACCTCAGTTTCCTCATCTTTAAGATGAGCTGGGGAATGGCAAACCACTCTAATATCTTGCCAAGAAAACTCTAAATGGAGTCACCAAGAGTCAGACTCCACTGAAAGGATGGAGCAACTTTAGTAAGCAGCTAATTTCTCTGAGTAGATTTGAATCCAAGTCTTCTGATTTCAAATGTAGGGCTCTTTCCATGACCCTCTGCTCGACCCCTCTTCCTCTTAACCTTTGATGCCCAGAATCCAAGATAAGAGCTGTAAGATATGACCAGGACAGGTGTAGCCTCCCATCTTCTCTTTAACTTTTGGTTCCCAGACCCCAAACATGATATGACCAGGGCAGGCATAGACACCATTGTTTCTGAGTGGGAACTATATACTATGAGATGCCAAATTGCATACGGAATATTAATATTTGGAGAGAATTCTTGTTTGTCAATTGAAGATACAAATAAGAACAAGAGGTTTTTTTTTGTTTTGTTTTGTTTTGTAACCTTTGCCTTCTGTCTTAGAAACAATCTTATGCAGAAGAGTAGTGAAGGCTAGGCAATGGGGGTTAAGTGACTTGCCCCTGGTCGCACAGCTAGGAAATGTCTGAGGCCAGATTTGAATTTAGGACTTCCCATCTCCAGGACTGGCTCTCTGTCCACTGAGTCACCTTGCTCCCCTTCAGGATTAAGGTTTGATAATCCTCATCTTTAAAGTAAATTAGTTATAAAATGCAACAAAGAGCAGTGTCAAGTCTATTTATCTCAATAGAGCGTGTAGCTACCCTACGCTCCTTCCCTTATCAAAGGTAGAGTGATCCAACCTTTGGGAAAAGTGATCAAAATCTCTCAGAACTCTCCCCCCAAAACAAAAACAAAAAAACAAAAGCAGGAAGCGCATCACCATATACCCTAGCAAAGTGAACAAGATATGCTATAATTATATAAATTTAGAATGTTTTTTTCCCCAAGTAAACAATAAAGGAAGTGATCCTAGAGGTTGAATTCTGGTTGTTTCTTCCTACCTGTGTGATGGTGGGCAAGCGCCTTTCCTTCTCTGGGCCTCAGTTTCCTCATCTGTCAAAGGAGGGGTTTGGCTGTCATTCTGTCTAACGGCACCTACTCACTCTAAACCCTAAGCTCCCAGAAAGGCACTGCCCCCCCACCCCGCCTCCATGCAGCTGAGAGACCTTCCTCTCCTTGTAGTCTTCAGAGACTGCCACCTCCCCAGCCTGCTCCGATCCCTCCAGAACTTGGCGCCCCTTCAATAGCTCTCTGCAGCAGTCTGCAACATAATCCTGTGGCGTTGCTTGGTACAGTGCTCTATATATCTTCTAACAAGCATGTGTGCTGCCTGCGTGGATGTATGGCCCGGCTCTCTCATTCGCTGGAGGTCTGCCCCAAGGTAAGGACATGTCTTTCCCTCAGAAAAGTGTCTCTTTAAAGGTGTCTCTACTTTCATGTGAGGGAAGGAGTCAGGTCTTTCTCCCTGAGAAGAAAGCCTTCTGAGATCAGGGCTATGCCTCATCCTTTTTCCTGCCTTTCCACACTATCTTCTCTTTCATCCTTACTTTTCTGATAGTAGGGACCTGACCTGGTTGGGACACTGTCATGGGGTGGATCAGTAATTGATCAATAGATTCTGGGCTGTCACTTGATTAATCCTCCCTTGAAATGGGCATCCATTGATTGGGAAACCCAGGGTGATACCAATATGTCCCTGGAGGGACAGAAAGGATGCTGTTCCTGGGAAACTATCCAGATGGACCCAGGACACTAAACCCTAAACAAAGCCTTCAGGGACTCCTAGTATGATGTGAGCTGGGACATAATAAATATCCATCCTGCTAGAATGATCTTTCCAAAACACCCCACTGATTCATTCAAAAATCTTTAATTTAAGCATCTTCAATGTTCCAAACTTTGTGCACGGCAATGGTAGGATGGGGAGAGCACACAGGGGGCTGGGGAGAGACATAAAGTTTAATGGAATCAGCTCATCACTTCCCAGATCAGAAACTTCTAATGATTCCCTATTGCCTCCATGATAAAAGTTCAAACCCCTCACCTTGCTATTCATGGCTCTCCCCAATAACGCCTCAGTTCTGATAAAAGTCCTTGACCTGGTATTCAGGGTCCTCCACAATCTACACTCTGTTATTGTTCAGTCATGTCTGATTCTTCATGGTCCCATTTGTAGTTACCTTGGCAAAGATACTGGAATGGTTTGCCATTTCTTTCTCCAGTTCATGTTACAGATGAGAAGACTAAGGCAAACAGAATTAAATGACTTGTCTAGGGTCACATAGCTAGTAAGTATCTGAGACTGGATTTGAACTCAGGTCTTTCTGACTCTGGGTCCAACCTCTGTCTCTTGAGCCACTACATGAACCCAAGTCTCAAACCAATTTTGACTCCATTATCTAATCAAAATTAACTAGTTTGGCTTTCATTATCCCCCAGAATAGAAGAGTTGACTTTGGAGATGGAAACATGGAACTGGAATTATGGAATTATTATCTGCCACCAACTCTCAATGTGACCTTGGTCCCATTTCTCCATTTCTCTGCCTTAGTTCATTCTCTCACTGGAAAATAAAGGAGTAACATTCTACAAGTTGCATATTCTATAAGACTAGAAACCCACCTCTCTCTCACAACTTGGCTCATCCCCCTTGCTCAGATGCCTTCCATTTCTTCTCTTCCCTTCCATATTTTCTGCATCCTTTAAGTTCTAGCTCAATTCCTGAATTCTCTAAGGAAAATGCCCCCAGTTCTCCAGCTTCTCTAGATATCTATAGAACTTACATTTAATATTACACTTGAGGCTACCCTGAACTAGGGTTTAAAACTAGATGATCTCAGAATTTTCTTTCACTTACAAAATTCTAGCAGAAGTCTGAGGGTCTTCAAGTGGAGGGAGGGTGACCACAGCTTGGGACTGTCACAGAGTGGACCTATGATTTGTGTAGGAACTGAACTATGAGTCCTTTGAAGTTCCTTCCAGATCTCAGATTCTGTGATTCTAACATTTTAAAGTTTTCTTCATCAGACTAAATATCCCCATTTCCTTCACCTGATGGCATGGTATCCACTTCTTTCCCAATGAGTTTTCCCTCAAAGGACCACAGAATTACAGATTTAGAGCCAAAAGGGATTTTGAAGGTAAGCTAGTCTAGTCCCCCATTTTCAGGTAAGGAAACTGAGGTCCAGACAGTTTCTATCAGTCAGTCAATAAACTACGTATCAGACACTGCTAACGGCTAGGAATACAAAGAAAGGTAAAAGACAGTCTAATGGCTAAGACAACGTGCAAACAACTACAAATAAATAAGCTATATATTATTAGGCTATATACTCAATTAATATTTAATATGCTATATTACTATATTAAGTTATACTTAAATATATCCTGTGTTAAGCTGTAGGCTACATACTATTAAGCTAAGCAGGAAATAATCAATAGAAGAAAGGCATTAGAATTAAAAGGATCATGAAAAGTTTTACCCAAGGTCACAGAGGTAATAAATGGCAGTCAGAATTTGAACCCAAGTCCTCCAACTCCAAGGCTAGTGCTCTATGCGTTATGCTGCCTCTCTATTCTAAGTCCTAACATCCCAAGGCACCATGATTCTAAGATTTCTATGGTTCTAAGATTTTCTGATACCATCCCTTTACTTTTTTTAGTATTTCCTATGTATATGTCCTTTTTTTTTTGCCTAACTCTGTAGTGAGGTTAGAGGGGAAAGTGTGGAGGATGATGGGGCAGAACCTGAGGTCGGGCCACATCTCCATCTTCTTCTATCTCTTATTTCATGGAGTTTCCTATAAAGCCAGACACATAGGAGATTGGATGCAGATGCAGTAACAAGTTGATGGATTGGTCTTTCTGGTTTCTAAGTCCTTTCCCTACTGAGGAGGTACTAGAGTGAGAGGAGCTGAGGACTGAACCTTTGGTCCCTTGGGCCTTCAAGGAATGGGTCATTTGGCTCCAAAGAAGACCTCATTATCCAAAGACCAGGGACACTGAATGGACACAGGGCCAATCTGTGTTGTGACTGGAACCAAGCCAGTGCAAGGCTAACCCCCAAGGGGAGGCAGGGAGGCACAGCCAGGAATAGTGGCTTGATGGGCAATGAATCTTGGCCCTTCTTGTATTGCACTGAGATGCCAATCGCTCCTTCTCAGAGGCTGCCTTCCCCAAATGCTGGCTCCAGGACTTCCTCATTTCCCCTACCTCCTCAGTTCCTAGGGGGTGGCACTGAAAAGTCACCAAGCCTCAGGGGCCTGGGGATTACTTTCCTTTTTTTCTATCTGGCACCAGAGAGGGCAGGCGCCAGTGGATCCCTTGAGAAGAGAATGGGAACATCAAACTTCTGGGTTTATCATGAGTTTTCTTGCCTTTGGCCAGAGAAGCAGCCAACTCACTGTCATCTTTCCCACTTCTAGATACATATACCCAGCTAGCATACACAACATACTCAAATACAAAGTAAGAGCAGGAAAGCAAGGAAGATCAGAACTAGAACAGCTACTTTGAGGCTCACTTGGGATTTGTTTGGCTTCAGAATGAGATGGAAGGTACTGGCATTGTGGATATCATTAGACTAAGTAGAGATTTAGAGAATGTATGCTTTAGGGATTAGGACTCAGTCTGGGATCAGATTTGGAAATCATTCTGGTACCAAGGCCAGGGCACAGTCTGTAGCCTGGACCAGTGCTCAATGCAGGACCAGGGCCAAGGCTCAGTCCAGCACTGGGGAATAGGATTTATCTCCATGTTAGATGTCTGTCCCATGTGAATATAGACTTACTGAAATCATGGGTGGGAGTCTAGTTCACTTGCCAGGAACCTAAAGGGGCTGCCACAGCCCACTCATTTTTGTCCTGTGGGCTCTTGAGCTGTGGGTGACAGTTCTATTGGAAGACACTGAGTCATCTCCCTGGAACCCAACCATTTTCCAGGAGAGGAGGTTGGAAATGTAGCCAGAATTATTCCCTCTTGCAACATCCCTTTCTATTATATAGTTGTAATACAGACACAGCTCCTGAACACTGGTAAGGGGACAGAAGTCCCCATCTAGCCCCTGTTCTGTTCCTATAATAGCCTGCAGTATTAGAATGTGTGCAACTTAGACTGAAAACAAGGTAGGGGATACAGGTAGGTTTTTTAGGTTTTGATACTGTCCTGACTATGTGACCTTGGGAAAGTCACTTCCTATCTGGGTCCCAAATTCCTCATTTGTAAACGAGGAGATTGGATTTAATAATCCCAAAGATCATTTCCATTTCCACACCTGATATCCTAAGTCTCTCCATCTCTATGCTCTAACTTCTCTATGTTCTAACATTCTATGTTCTATGTTCCAAGGTCCAGCATTCTCCATTCTATGGACCCTTCCAGCTTTGATATTCTAGGATTCTGTTACTGAATAGCTTCTGTGAGTCTCATCTAACATCCTACATTTCCCTTTGCCCTCTTCCACTTGAAAACTGGGACTTGTTTAAATCTGTCTGTTCATTTACGTTTACGTTTATGCAACAAATCTCTCCTTAGCACCCTGTTTTTGGTGCTGTAGTATGTTCAGAAACAAGTAAGCCATAATCTCTGCTCACACATATCTTGAAGTCTTTTGGGGGAGATGAGAAAAACACTCAGCTAAGTAAACTATGAGCCAGAAGTTGGTAAATGTCCAAGAGGTAGTTGGTGCTAGAAAGGTTCAAAAGAGAAAGACACGGAGTCAGTGTGAATCTGAATGATCAGAACAAACCTCATGGAGGATGTAGTATTAGAGCTCACCCTTAAGGAAATAGTAGGAACTGGATATTTATATAAAGAATAGTGTGAGCAAAGGCAAGGAAATATCCATCGTCATTATCACTACCACCATTTACCATCACTACCACAATTGCTCTCATCATCTTCAAGCCTAGTACCAGCATCTTTACTACCACCCACCTCATCCCAACTATCAACCATCTGCTATATCCATCATCACTACCACCAATATAACCACCTCTATCAAAATCATCCAACCATCAGCATAACCATCCCCTTCAGTGTCATCCCACCACAAGCATAACCATCCCCATCATTATTGTCAGTATAACCATCCCCATCAATGTCATCCTACCACCAGCATAATCACTTCAATCAATATTATTACCACCACTTAACATAATTAGCCCAACCAATACCATCCCTACTAACATCACCATTTCTAACAATGCCATTAGTATAACAATTTTCATCAACACCATCATTACCAATAGCATAACTATCCCCATCATATCATAAGTATCATCGGAGTAACAACTCCCATCACTGCCACCATTATGGATAGCATAACTATCCCCATCAATGGGATGATTTGCCATATTTTTCTCCAGCTCATTTTACAGATGAGGAAACTGAGGCAAAAGGGGATTAAGTGGCCTGCCCAAATCACACCATCAACATAAGCAATTCCATCACCACCATCCCTACCAACATAATCATCCCTATTTCCGCCGTCATTATCACTAGCATAATCATCTTCATAGACATCCCATTGACATTCCCATGACTCTGATCCCCAACACCTTGCCCCCAAACCTCAGGGATTATTTAAAGTGTCATTTTATTCCTCCACTCCCTCCTTCTAGGAAAGAGTGCTTTTGACTAAGGCGGGCATGCCCTTCCTGGGACAGCTGATGCAAATGCTTTTGAATTCTTCCTCCAGGAAAGTCCTTACTTGTGTCTAACTTGAATCTCTTCTTTCTATAGCCAAAGCCTGCTCCTGCCTGTTCCTTTGGAGATGGAGAACAGCTGGTCACCACCCTCCCAGAATCCATAGACTTGAAAACCACTATTATCGCCTGGGGAGTCAGAGTTTTGATTAAGACTTGTTCTCCTAAGGGAGATGGGTAATTAAGTGTCATTGGCACAGGGAGCTTTGAGCTCAGTTTTGCAAAGGAGGGACAAAAACACCCTCACTTTCTCATCTGTCTAAATGTGTTGCTTCCTTCAGTTACATCATCCCAGCTACCCTGAACACATTGCCTTTTCCAAATCTTTTCACAGAGCAATGCAAAGCTGGTGTACAAATCTCTCCTCTGCAGTTCTCACTCTCAACAGCTAACTTTATTCCATGTATTCACAAAACTAGAATCACAGAACTTTCCAACTTTAGACTCCTAGAAATTTCAAAACTTAGTACAATCACATGTTAATGTGGGAAGAATACCAGTTTAGGAGTCAGGGGAGCTGGGTTCCAAATCTACTTCAGCTACTTACTAGCTGTGTGACTCTGGATAAGTCACTTAACATCTTGGGGTGCCTACATTTCCTTTTATGAAAATGAAGGGGTTATATCAGATGATTCCTAAGGTCCTTTCCAAGGGTGAAATCATGAATATCTTTGAATCATAAATCTCAGAGCTGAAAGGGCCTTTATAGTTTTCAAGTCTTACATGAGAAGCTAGGTGGTACACTGGAAAGACTACTGGCCTTGAAGTCAAGAGGACTCAAGTTCAACTCTAGCCTCAGACACTTACTAGCATGTGTGAACCTGGGCAAGTAACTTAAACCTGTTTGCCTCAGTTTCCTCATCTTAAGATGAGCTGGAGAAGGAAATGGTAAACTATTCCAGGATCTCTACCAGGAAAATCCCAAATGGGGTCCCAAATGTCTCTCTGGGACAGAGAGTTGGACACAACTCATTAACTAAACAACAAGTCTTACTGGCCCCAGTGAAGGAATCCTCACAAATATAACTTTGGCAGGTCATCCAACCTCCATTTAGACACCATCAAAGATGGGGACCACCATTATTTAAAAATGGGAGCTGGTAATAGAATGGTGACCTCATCAGAGAGCCCATCCCAATTGTGGGACAGATCTGATGGTTACAAAATTCATTTTTTATATTGAGAAAGAATTTATATACAGATAAATTCTGGTGGCTGTGTCCAGCCTCAGGCCAAACCCAGCTATTCCCCTCCCTCCAGGGGACCCAAATTCTAAGCCCAAGTCCTAGGAACTGAGTCCAAAGATCACTGGATCTGAAACCATACAATCACAGAACTTCCAAGATGGAAGGGATCTTAGAGTCTAATATGCCCACCCTAAAGCTGATCCCTAATCTCCTGTACAACATCCTTGATGTGTGATCATCCAGTTTTTTTTTAAAGATGTCTAGTGACAGTGAGATCACTACCTCCTAAGAAACCTCACATTCCCCATTTGGAGGACACAAATTGCTAGGAAGTTCCTTCTGTTAAACCATAATCAACCTCTTTGCACTATCCATTTGCTGCTTCTAAGTTCTGTCTCCTGCAGAAAAGGGGAATTAACCTAGTTTCTTTCCCCCAGAATACTCCCAGAGAAGGGAAACTACTTATCCAAAGCCACACAGGAGGCATAGATTCAATTAATTGAATATAGATATCACCTCTACCACCCTCCCCTTCCCCTCCATTTTTTCCTTGAATAGTCTAATGATTCAAATTCCTTTAATTAGTTCTCATATAATATTGTTCTCTATCCCCTCAACCAGTCTAGTCCCGCATTGTCAGGAAATAGTCAGTTGATGAACATATATAAAGTATTTGCTCTTTGTCAGGCATCGTGCTAAAGAAAGAAAAAAAGCAGAGTCCCTGCCTTCAAGGAGCTTACTTTCCCACAGAAGAGACATTTACTGGTTCATACATGATACACATAGAGTTGATGGAAGGTAATCTCAGAGAGAAGTCACTAGAAAGACACTGGAGATGGGAAAAGATGTGATGGGAATGACTTCTTGAAGAAGACAGGATTTGAGCTGAATCCTTAATGAAGTCAAAGCTAGGAGGTAAAGCTGAGGGGACAGAGTTTTCCAGGTATGGAGTCAGCCAGTGCAAAGGCATACAAGTGGGAGATGGGGTAACCTGTGAATAGAACAGCAAGGAGGCAGTTAGGTGGCCCAGTGGATAGAGAGCCAGGCCTAAAGACAGGGGGTCCTGGATTCAAATTTGACCTCAAGCACTCCCTGGCTCTGTAACCCTGGGTAAGTCCCTAGGCTCCCATTGCTTAGCCCTTACCACTTTTCTGCTTTGGAATCAGTACTTAGTACTGAGATGGAAGATAAGGGTTAAACAAAGAAGAGAAATGAATATAAAAGGAAAGAAAATAAGAAAGAAGAACTGCAAGAAGGCCAGTAGAGGGGGATCATGGGGTTAGTAGAGAGGAGTAAAGTAGAGCAATGCTAGCTGTGGACACTGTGACTCATGAATGTCCTTTCTAGAATGTGACCCCCAGATTTGAGCCCAATGCTCTGTATATGGTTAGATGGGAGTAGAGGTCAGCAGGAGCATCACTTCTCCCTCTCTAGACACTCTACCTCTGCAAACACACCTTAAACTACAGCTTTTTTGACTGCTGTGTTGAAGTATCAGCTACCTCCCCCTTTAGGTCTGGACCTGCCTTCCCATGTCTCCACCAAAGGGATGTTTTCCTCATTTCACAGTCTAGCAATGTCTTCTCCCTTTGATGAACCCCTGTAAGTGGCTCTGGCAGAAATCCGCCTGGGTGTGATACCCCCTACTGGTGCTCTTCCCTGAGCTGTACTTGGACTGGGTGATTAAAATGGGGCTCCCAGCTGTGGGTGAGAGCAGCAGGGCTCTGAGCAAGATCTTGCTAGGGAAGTCTCAAGTTGCCTGTGGCTCATCTCGGCAGGAGATGGGGAACGGAGAGTCTCACCTCTCTCACTATCAGGCCTGTGGGTACCTAGCTGTGGGCAACTCAGCTCCAACCCCAAGCTCCCCACTGTCCTAGAACCTGGGAATCATGATGGCCTGGAGGAGTCTTCAGGAAGCCAGGAATAAGGAGACAGCTCCCCAAGCACCATTTCCTCCAGGAAACAATTTGGGGCTGATTGCAAACGGATCAACATAAGGAAAAACTTCCTAACAATTAAAGAAAAGCCATCTAGCAATACCACAAGGGGCAGCTAAGTAGCACAAAGGATAGAGTACCAAGCCATGAGTTGGGAGCACCTGGGTTCATATCTGGTCTCAGACACTTCCTACTTGTGTTAACTCTGGGCAAATCACTTAACCTCAATTGCCTAGCTTTTACCAGTCCTACCTTGGAATGGATACTTAGAATTGATTCTAAGACAGAAGGTAAGGGTTTTTAAGGGAGAGACACAGAGAGAGAGACACACACACAGAGAGACAGAGACAGAGAGAGAGAGAGAGAGACAGAGAGAGAGAGAGAGAGAGAGAGAAAGAGACACAGAGAGACAGAGAGAGATAGAGCCAGAGAGACAGAGAGATACAGAGAGACAGAGCCAGAGAGAGGAGAGAAATATTTTAAGAATGAGTTGGAAACTAAACAAATCCTTTCATTCTAAGGGGAGCAGAAAATGAGTCCCTAAAGGGTTCAAAGTCATACAGTAAAATGATGGCAGTAAAGTAATGGATTTGAACCGAGATCCTTTGACTCAAATCCAGTTTTTCCCCCAATTTCACCATACTGATGTGGGGAGAGGGGAGAAAATTAAAAAA
Source organism: Monodelphis domestica (assembly GCF_027887165.1). Classification (NCBI taxonomy): domain Eukaryota; kingdom Metazoa; phylum Chordata; class Mammalia; order Didelphimorphia; family Didelphidae; genus Monodelphis; species Monodelphis domestica. The sequence continues at coordinate 107,767,216 of NC_077229.1, forward strand.
TATATATTTTTTTCTTCTTGCAACTTCCAGAGGGCAAAAGTAAGAGAAAAGGAGGCAATGCAAATTGTAGGGAAGCTGATTTTTACTTGATATAAAGTAAAACTGTTGAAAAGAGGAGTGGAATGGTATAGGAGGCAGTGAGTTTTCAATTACTGAAGATGTTCAGGAGGATAGATGGCCATTTGTCAGGGATATCATAGCAGGAAATTTCAGCTGGATGATCTCTAAGGTTTTTTTTTTTTTATTGCTTTAAATCCCATCATTCTGGGTTTCTACAGGAGTGGGAAGGGGCGGGTCCCAGGCAGTCCCCCAACTGAAAATAAAGCTCTAGTCACTTCCTAGTCCATTCGTTCATACAGTTAATGCCTGAAATGGGAACTGGAAGGGACCTTAAGATGATCTAATCCACCTGTCTCTAGATATGGAGAAACTGAGGTCCAGAAATGGAAATTGTCCAAGGTCACATCATGAGCTGATAATAGAATTGGGGCTAGAACCTATGTCTCTTGACTCTCAGACCCAAGTGCTTTCTTCCCATTAGTACCACCCCAACACTCCTTTTTTGGGGGGTGAAAATAGGTCATCTTGAGAATTTTCAGTTTTTTCCTGATTTTATTTTTCAAGAGTCTAAGTTCTTTTCCTGATCCGAAGGGTCAGGGGGTCCTTATCTTGAATTGAAAGTGTCTTAATAACAGGCTATTCTACCATGAGATTGTGAACAGTATGACCCTTCCCCAAGCCTTCCAGCTCCAAAGATCCTGTGTCCTCCAGCAAGGTCAACAGTCTGGATCAGTGCATCTCAATATGGCTGTGTTTCCTCTCACTCTGGCCCCACCTCTTGGAGAAAAGCTAATTAGCTTCCTTCCTCTCTGCTCTCTTCTCAGTTCAATGTCCCCCTCCCACTTCCTGGTCTCATTCCCTTCCCTCCTCCCCTAGCCCAGCCAATGCCCAGAAACAAAGCCAGCTGTTGTAACAGCTGTGGAGAATGTGGGAGAAAAGTTCCAGTCTCTTGTCCTGGCATTCAAGGCCACAATTTAGCCTGTCTCTTTCAATTTAAATAAGCAAATAGTTACCAAGCATCTATCCTGATCAAGATCCTAGAGATAATTTTTGTATATATAAACTCTTACCTTCTTTCTTAGTGTCAGTTCTAAGACGGAATAGTGGCAAAAATTAGGCAAAGGGGTGCCCAACATCACACAGTTAGGAAGTATCTAAGGCCACATTTGAAACCAGAACCCCCCAATTCCAGGCCTGATGTTCTATCCACTGGGCTATCTAGGTGCCCTTTGGGGATAAATAATGTGGCATTTAAGGAGAAAGAATGGTAAACTAGCAGATAAGTGACCTGGGTTTTGGCTCTTCCTCTGATTTTATTAAGTGATTCTGGGTAAGTGACTCCTCTGAGCTATGTTTTCTCTATCTATAAAATCAAGGGTTTAGAATGGATGATTTGTATAGCCCCTTCCAGTTCTGGCATGCTGTGGTTCCTAAATATGTATTTCCCTTTCTTTATTCCCACAAAGGAGAAATGGCATCATTGGCAGGTAGATAGCCTCGGAGATGGAGGGATCTATCTGAGTTCCAGCCCTGTCTTTGACACATATTGTCATACATGCAAAACCCTGGACAGTTCCTCCGCATGTCTCCTCTATAAATAACTCTCTGATGGGCAGAGTAGCTGTTCTGCATTGGTAAAGGCAATCTCCATACTGAGAGTTCCCTACAGCAATGAAATTCCAGGTCCAGGCTAAACACTGCTCTCCACCAACACACAAACCAGAAATATCTTCCACAAACAGAGGTCAGTATGCATATCAGGTAATGGGTTATACTTGAAATCTGGAGGACTGGATTAGAATCCTACTGAAGATACAAAATAATAATAATAGCTAGCACTTACCTAATGCTTTAAAAACAAAACCCTTTATCTTTCTTCTTGGAATCAATACTGTGTATCGGTTTCAAAGCAGAAGAGATGTAAGGGGTAGGCAATAGGGGTTAAGTGACTTGCCCAGGGTAACACAGCTAGGAAACGTCTGGAGTCACATTTGAACCCAGGATCTCCCATTACTGGGTCTGGCTCCCAATCTACTGAGCCACATAGCTTCTCCTACTTATATGATTCTTTAAAATAGCAAAGCACTTTTCAACTATTAACTCATTTGATCCTCACAAAAACCTTAGGAGACAGGTGATATTGTTATTCAGATGTTTCAGTCATAGTTGACTTTCTGTGACCCCACCCAGAGTTTTCTTGGCAGAGGTACTGGAGTGGTTTGCCATTTCCTTCTCCATCTCATTTTATAGATGAGGAAACTGAGGCAAACTGGTTAAGCGACTTGTTTAGGATCACAGACTTAGGAAGTGTCTGAGGCTGCACTTGAACTTAGAAAGATGTGTCTTCCTGAGTCCAGGTCCAGTGCTCTATCTACTGTGCCACCTAGCTGCCCTTAGGTGCTATTCTGATTCCCATTTTACAGAGAAGGAAAGTGAGGCTGAGGGAGGTTAGCTGACTTGTCCAGGGTTGCACAGAGAGTAAGTATTTGAGGTTGGATTCAAATTCAAGACTCTTGAGTCCAGGTGCAGTGCTCTATCTACTATACCAGGTAGCTACCTCTAAGCCTTCACTAGGCACTCTCACTTACATAACTGTCTATCACTTACCTGCTAAGGTATGAATGATTTGCCACTATGTAGGGGAGATGAGTGGTCACACCTATGAAGACTCAGATTATCTGTGCAAACCTTGAGGAAGTTATTTCCTCCTTCTCTGGCCTCAGTTTCCCCCTCTGCAAAATAGCCCTCCCGCCTAATTGTTCTCCTTTTCCACTCCACCTGAGCTAGGAGATATTGGGGCCATCTGGCTGGGACATCTGTCACCTATTGATGGACAGCATTGATTTGGCTGACCTGGCTGGCTCAGCAGGTGTCCCCTTCCACCCTGAAGCTCAGCTGAAGAAGGTGACCTTCCTCAATAAAAACAGTCAACATTTATAGAGAACTTTAAAGCTCATTCAGGGCTATGCGTCTGTTAACCCATTTGATCCTCCCAGAGAAGTTGGCACTGCCATTCCCCTCCAACTTATGAAAGAGGAAACTGAGGCTGAATAAGGTTAAATGATTTTCTTGGTCATAAAACTATGGAAATAAATAATCTTGTGAGTTTTCCACTTCACTATGATTTTATTTTTCAAGTGTCTGTGAGTTCTTTCCCTTTCACCCAGAGTCATAGAGAAGTCTTAAGAGTCTAAGGCAGGATTTGAACTCAGGTCTATGCTGATTCCAAGCCCGGTGCTATTAAACCTGAGACACCTACTGGTACCATTCTTTGGCCACCTACAGGGTCCAAAAAAGGGAAGATGATAGTCTTGCTGTCCTTTGAACTGGTTAGGGATCACTGACATACTGGAGCATGCCAAAAGGAAGGAGTCTACAATGTTGGAAACCTAGAAGATTGGGTCAGATGAAGGGAATTTTAGCCTGTAGCACAGAGGGATATTATAGCAGTCATCTCACAGCAGCAGACTGGTGATGGGGCAGTGGAACATGTTTGTTCTGCCCGGAACCAGAGGGCAGAACGAGGAATGATAGGGACATGGTATAGGGAGGGAGATCTCAGCTGAAGTAACGATATGCATCTAGTCCCAATGGAACATGCTCTGGGATGTGGGTGAGGGTGTCATTAGATATATGGAAGCAGAGGCTAGATAACTAACTCCCTTGAGAGGGAGGCTATAGAGGACATTCAGCTAGTGGGTGGGAAGTTAGAATGAAGAACATCTTTCTAGCCCAGAGAACCTGGGATCATATTTAGAGTCTGGTTCAGACTATGCTGACCCCTTGTAGCTGGATGCCAGGAAGTGGCTTATGTCTAGCCTGGCTCGGAGGACTAGGATCCACTTCCCAGTCCCAATCTTCAGATCCCAACATTGAGGGACCTGGAAGCAAAGGGAAGGGTGGGGGAAACTCACACTGTCCTAGGCACAAAGGACCGACACAGAGAAAGATCCAAAGACCACTAATGGGCATTCAAGGACACAAAAGCATTCTGTACACATCATGGAGGAAGCACACATAATATCACAGACCACCCACGCAGAGAGGCATTCACCAGCAAACAACCAACCAACAACCAATCAATAAACATTTATTAAGTGCCTACTAAGTACCAGACTAAGTACCAGCAAACAACCAACCAACAACCAATCAATAAATATTTATTAAGTGCCTACTAAGTACCACACATATATGAACAAGCACACATCTACATGGGCACACAAAACTGCATACTTTAATGGATTCCTATTCTTGTGCCATTAGAAATTTAGAGCCAGAAGGAACCATGATGTCAAGGAGTCTCACTTCATTTTTATAGATGAGGAATATGAGACTAAGAAGAGCTAAGTTATTTTCTCAGGGTCCTACAGCTAGTATGTATCAAAGACAGAATTTGAACCCAGATCTTCCTGACCCTAAGTCGAATACCCTTTCCATTATGCCCCCCCTTTTTTTTACCCTTCCCTTCCATCTTAGAATCAGTACTAAGTATTGATTCCAATGCAGAAGAGTGATAAGGGCCAGGCAATTGGGGTTAAGTGATTTGCCCAGGGTCACACAGCCAGGAAGTGTCTGAGGCCCATATTACCTTTTAAATCATCAACACAGAACATCTCACTGATGGAGACCTCCCCCTATGCAATTCTTGCCTATGTCATCCCTGATAGAATCACAAAATCACATAATTCTCAAGTTGGAAAAGCCCTCTATGACCATCTATTTGAAATAAAGGAAAAGAAGACTTACTATAAGATTCTTGACAAGCAGTTATATTGAAGACCTTCAAGGAAGGGGAACTAATCACTGCTAAAGGAAGAAAAGCCAGCCACCAATCATGGTGGCCCATCCCACTGCAGGACAGTTCTCATTGTTTGTAGTCTTTCCTGATATAAACACTCACTTGGTCTTTTTAACATCTACTTGTTGCTGAGCTCTGCCCTTGGAGACCAAGTGGAACAAATATAATCCCTCCTCCACATGACAAACTATTAGATACTTTGAAGATGGCTCCCAAATCTCCCGAGTCTTCCCTCCTCTAGGTTAAATATGCCTGGTTCTTTAAATCCCCCAGAGAATGATCTATCCAACATTCAATAGCTCTTCCTCTGTAAGTAAGGAGGAGAGACAGACAGACAGACAGACAGACAAGGTCAGAGACAGAGAGAGAGGGGGGAGAAAGACGGACACAGACAGATAGACACAGAGAAAAAGACAGAGAAAGAAAGAAAGAAAGAAAGAAAGAAAGAAAGAAAGAAAGAAAGAAAGAAAGAAAGAAAGAAAGAAAGAAAGAAAGAAAGAAAGAAAGAAAGAAAGAAAGAAAGAAAGAAAGAAAGAAAGAAAGAAAGAAAGAAAGAAAGAAAGAAAGAAAGAAAGAAAGAAAGAAAGAAAGAAAGAAAGAAAAAGAAAGAAAGGGAATGTGTATGATGGATCTCTTAGGCACAGGCATTCTGGGGAAGCTTATGAACCCTTTCTCAGAATAATGTTTTTAAATGCCTGCAACAAAATATACAGGATTACAAAGGAAATAAATTACTGAAATACGGTTATCTAAAGATATCTATAACCAATCTATCCATTTACCCATCTATCTGCCTGTCTATCCTTCTGTCTATCCATTCATCTATCTCTATCTCTCTGTATATCTCTCCGTCTGTCTATCCATTCATTCATCCAGCTCTCTCTATCTCTCTGTATATCTTTTTATCTTTCTGTCTCTCTTCTTCTTTCTATCCATCCATCTATCTCTGTTTCTCTATCCTTTTTGTCTATCTATCTATCTATCTATCTATCTATCTATCTATCCATCTATCCTTCTGTCTATCTTACTGTCTATCTTTAAACCCTCACCTTCTATCTTAGAATCTATGCAAAGTATTGATTCCAAGGCAGAAGAGCAGTAAGGGCTAGGCAACGGGGGTTAAGTGACTGACCCAGGGTCACACAGCTAGGAAGGGTCTGAGGCCACATTTGAATCCAGGACCTCCTGTCTCTAGGCCGGTCTCTCAATCCACTGGGCCACCTAGCTACTCCACAAAAAATGTATTTTTTAAAAATAAGGTGATTGACCCCAAGTTTAGGCCCTGGATCTCTGTTTTATTTCTTTTCACATCCTGTTTATGGCAGATCTGGAGTCAAGAGGACCTGGGTTCAAATGTGACCTCAAACGCTTCTTAGCAATTGTAACCCTGGTTAAGTGACTTCTCCCTGATTCCTATGCCTTTGTTCCTCAATACTAAGAAGAAAAGGATTTAAAAACAAAACACTATGTCCATAGGTGTCCTTTCTGTGGGCTCTGCCTCAGTAATGCCGCACAGCCAGCTCGCTCCCTTTCTAATCACACAGAAGAGTCGTCAGGCCTGGGATTGCAGCAGCGTATAATCTGGAGCTCTGAGGGACCTCGGAGACCCCTTCGGCCAGTCTCCCTTTTGTTCCTGAAGAGGATGCTGAGGCCCAGCCAGTGCTGTGCAATGGCCCATCGGTGGAATGGAAGAACCGAACAATGAACCCGGGTCCCTAAGAACTCCCAATGCAGCGTGCCTCCCCCAGCCCTGGCTGGTGTCTCGGGGGTGTATCCCCCTTCGCAGATGGCATGTGCCCACCACACACCTCTCCATTGTCTTTTGAGTCACCCACAGCTGTGATTCACAGCCAGGCTGGGCAGCACACCCAAGCACATGTACACACCCAGCCACCCAGAGGACCCTGACTCATGCCTGGCCACGTGGCCACGGGAACAGGCACCCCCGAGCTGCCTCTCCTCCTCACGGGCTTGTAAGCATTCTGTCCTGCTCAGAGGAATGCGCCAGGGAAGACCGTGTACATGGGAACGCGAACCCACACACCTAGGTATGCCCCAAACAAATGCCCACGAGCGTACGCCGTGGGAGCAGCTCGCCTGGCACGGGCAGCCGAGTGCAGCCATTCGCCCCCACGCACAGCACGTGCAGGCACCCCCACACCCGCAGGGCCTACACACCTGCACGCACTCAGAACCCCACTGAGAGCCCAGCATCCTGTGAGCAGCCGGAGCCAGGGAGGGGGCGGGCTGCCCGCTGTGCAGGGCGTTGGGGTTTAAACACCATTTCTGTTCATCAGAGGAGACATTCCCTTTGCAAATACTTAGGGTCCCCCCCACCCCACAATCCTCACACCTTCTCTCCAAGGAGAGCAGCATCTTCTACAATTTCTTCACCTGAAAAAACAAACACGGTCCCTCTCCTGTCTCCACACAGGCCTGCTGCCACTCGACTCCTGCTCCTGCTCCTGCTCCAGCTGGCATGGAGGAGGCAGGGGGAGGCTATGCAGTCACAGGCCCGTTCTGCTTGTCCAGTTATGGGCAAACTGATTAAGCCCTAGATCTGCGGTCAGGCCTTGGATCTATGACCAGGATCAGGTGAGGGCTCAGCCTGACCAAGGCCTGGGCTCAGCCTGTGACCAAGACCAAGGCTCGGCCTGTGACCAAGTCCATGTGACCAGAGCCTGGGCTCAGCCTGTTACAAAGGCCAGGGCTTAGCCTGTAACCAAGGCCTGGGCTCAGCCTGTGACCAAGACCAAGGCTCAACCTGTGACCAAGACCATGTGACCAAGACCATGTGACCAAGACCATGTGACCAAGACCAAGGCTCAGCCTGTGACTGGGGCTGGGGCTTGGCCTGTGATGGAGTTTCAGGAGGAGAACATCATTTTGGATCATGAATCATGAGAGCCTGAAAGGAAACTTAGAGAGTATCTAACCCCATTTAAGAATGAGAAAGCAGGTTCTCAAGGGGCAGAAATGACTCGTCTGAGGTCATTCAGGAATTAAAGAGCCACATCTAACTTAGGACTCCGGGTCTGACTCAGAATCCACTGCTCCCCATCAAACACCACCCGGCCTCAATCTATGACAGAGACTCGGAATCCACCTTGGGTCAGACTTCACTCGCACCCTCAGTAAAAACTTTCTGACCACAGAAGTCCTTTGGGTGATGCGTGAGGACAGCCTTTTGGAATGTCGTATAGGAGGGGCGTCTCTAGTGTGGAGCTCACTGGACCGGGAAGTAGGACACCTGCGTTCTGGTTCTGGACTCAATGCATCTCCACAGGCAGGCTACTTCTGCCTTTGGGCCTTAACGATGCCACGGCAGGGATGGCAGGTAGCTCCTCTCTAAGTGTGGGATGGACTCAGGGAAGATGAGGCTGTGATACAGAGGATGCTGGCCTAAAGGTAAGGGAGGCACTGGTAGACCTCCCTAGACCAGAGCAGCAACAGAGTAAATGAGAGCTGGGAGAGGCTGCGTCTGGTGCTTTCCTCTGCCTCCTGCCAGCCATGCGCTGAGGGGCCACGGTGGACCCTCCAAGACCTACCACAGAGCCGGACCATCCTGCCCAAAGTCCCATGAGGGGATTCAGTGACCTCTGGGGGATGGAGGAGGGCCCCAGGATTCCAGGTCAAATCAAGCCTCTCTCACTTACTCCCTGTGGAATTGTTGGCACATCCCCCCACCTCCAGAGGCCTCAGTTTCCTCTCTAAAACGAGGGGCTTGTGCTAGATGTTCTATGAGGTCCCTTCAAGCATGGGTCCTAGGATGCTGGGAGCAACAGACCCAGAGTCAGAAGACTTGAGATCAAATCCTAGATCTACTACTTAGCCGAGATGACCTTCTCTGTGCCTCAGTTTCCTCATGTGTAAAATGATGGCATGTGAATGGATCATTTCTAATATTACATCCATTTTTCTCATGCTTCTGTGACTTTACTCATGTAGTGCTATGACTGTGAACTGGACTAAGATACAAAAATTTCAAATAGTCCTGGGTCCAAATTTTTTTCTATGCCATTTATTAGACGTGTGACTTTGGGAAGGACATTTTGGATACTAATAGCTAACTTTACAAGGTTATTGTAAGGAAAGCACTTTGTAAACTCTAAAACTGTGTGTCATTTATTATTATTATTAATAATAATATTACAATTATACTACTGCTACTGCTACTACTACACAAATATACTATACTAGTACTACAAAAATGTGTATTATTTATTATAATAAATAATATTACTACTATACTACTACTGCTGCTGCTACACCAATATACTACAACAAAAATTTGTTATTTATTATTATTAATAATATCATTATTATACTACTACTGCTGCTGCTACACCAATATACTATACTACTACAAAAATGTGTTATTTATTATTATTCATACTATATTACTGCTACTACTACTGCTACACCCACTTTTTTTTAAACTCTTTACCTTCCATCTTAGAATCATTACTATGTATCATGTATTGGTTCCAGGACAGAAAAGCGGTAAGGCTAGGCAATGGGTATTAAGTGACTTGTCCAGGATCACCCAGCTAGGAAGTGTCTGAGGCCAGATTTGAACCCAGGACCTCCCATCTCTAGGCTTGGCTCCCCATCCACTGAGAAAAACAACTTTTGAGAAGAAGAGGTCACTCGCCTAACTATCCATTGATGCATTTAGCACAAATGAGCCCTCCATTGACCTCAAGCAGGCAGAAGGGTCGGTGCCCCAGAGTATCTGTATGTTCATTCATTCTCTCACTAACTGGTCCCTAAAGATAGACATGAGGTTGTTGATAGAAATGAAAACGGTCTATACGGAGAAGGGAAAACTCAGGTAGAAATAAGAAATATGGGTAGGGGGCAGCTAGCTAACACAGTGCAGAGAGCATCAGGCCTGGAGTTCAAATCTAACCTCAGACACTTCCTAGTTAAGTAACCCTAAGCAAGTCCCTTAGTCAAATTGCCTAGCACTTACTGTTCTCTTGCCTTGGAATGGATGCTTGGTATTGATTCTATGAATAAAAAAATGCTGGTAGAATGAAAGTGACCTGGATATGAGGGAGTATGGGTATCCTGTCTGGCTCCAGGATGTCACAAGGAAACAGAATCAGCCCTTCCCCTTTCTGGTTCTCATCTTCTGATTTGGTCTTACCCTTATGTGACCTATAGTCTGACCAACCTTAGCATTCTTGTCTTGCTCTGTCTGGTCCTGACTGTCCTCGCTTCTCCCTTGAAGAGGGACTACCTTTTGTTTTCCTTGGTATTCCCAAGTGCCTAGCATGTGCTGGCACAGAATAGGTGCTTAATACGTGTCTCCTGACTAACTCACTAGGAGAAGGTAAACCGTAGCACGAACCAGATACAAAGGTCCACAATCTATCTGCAATGGTTGTTGACCGTTCTTCTTTTAGACAAGATAAACAATCGTTATTGATATTCTCTTGATGTTAGTGATTGCAAATTGGGAAATGGCCAATGCAAGCAATAACACAGAGATGAAGGAATGCCAGACCTTGGCTATCTTTAGGGACCAGTTAGTGAGAGAATGAATGAACATACAGATACTCGTGAGGCACCAACCCTTCTGCAGCTCATGAGACAGATTCTGGATTACTTATCTATAAATCTACCTTATCAATACTCAATATTATTCCAATAATTTCCAGGCATGGTATCCCCCAAAACTCTCAGGAGAAGAATATTAGAGTGGAAGGGAGTTAGAGGATAGATTTTTGGACCCATTTTGTGGTCACTGGCACCTTGACATTATGAATGGTGTGTTGGACCTTGAGTCAGAGGGACATGGTCCAAATCCTGCCTCAGACAATTTATAAGCCATGGAAATAAGTCACTTCACCTCTACGAGCCTCAGTTTCCACATCTATAAAATGAGGATAATAATAGCATCTGCCTCAAAGATTCTTTTGAGGATTCAAATGAGATAATGCATAAAATCATTTTTGCAAACCTTCAAGCACTATGTAAATGTCAGCTATTATTACAGCAAGTGAGTCAGTCGAGTGGTGGGCGTGTGGGCAAAGTGGATTTTAGGGCCAGGCAGAGGCGAACTCCTCTGTCTATGTAGTTGGCAGGACAAGTTGGGTAGCCTCGGTCCTAGTGCCAATCCCTCTGAACCAAATCTCAAATTTGAGGACCTGGAATGAGAGATCTCTTGTGAACATTTTCAAGAATTATGATGTATCTCACAGACCTGAAGAACCTCCTCACAGAAAAAGCACTTTTAGGGAAAAGCCAACAGAGCAGGACAGCTTTATAGAGTAAGCTAGATGGCACAGTGCATAGAGTACCAGCCCTGGAGTCAGGAAAACTCATCTTCCTGAGTTCAAGTCTTATATCAGACACTAACTAGCTGTGTTACCCTGTAGAAGTCCCTTAAAACTGTTTGCCTCAGTTTCCTTATCTGTAAAATGAGAGAAGGAGAAGGAAATGGCAAATCACTCCAGTATCTTTGCCAAGAAAACTCCAAATGGTGTTATGAAGAGAGACACGACTGAATGACAAACACACCAGAATTCTGGTGGGAACAGAATTAGCATTAAATAATAAAGTGCCTGTGAATATTTATGTCTGAGTGAATCTGAATCTATAAGAGTAATGATTCCCCTGTCTCTGAGGATGTTCTGACCACTCACCATACTAGTCATTTATGGTAACAATATGAAAAGAGATTGGGGGTGGGGGGTGCAGCTAGGTAAAGCAGTAGATAGAGCATAAGTTGGGAGGGCCTGACTTCAAATATGCTTTCAAACACTTCCTAGCTATGTGACCCTGGGCAAGTCACTTTATCTCCATTGCCTAGCCCTTAGAACCACTCTTCTGCCTTGGAACCAATACACAGTATTGATTCTAAAACATAAGGTAAAGGTTTAAAAAAAAACACAACAAACCAACCATGTAGCTTTGAGGAAATCATTTTCCCTCTGAGGGTCAGTTTTATCCTTTATAAAATGTAGAAGTGGAATAATAGGATTTCTAAGGATCCTCCTTTTTAAAAATTCTTTAAGTCAGCTTAGTCCTAGAGGATTGCTGATCAAATGTATTTCCCTTCCTCCTATCTTTTCAGAGGTGGGGGACAATGGGTATGGAATATTTGACTCAGGAATATAGATATGCTGATTGGCTTAGCTGAAGAGACCATTATTTTTCTTTTTCTTTTTTAATCTTTCTTACAAGGGATGGTTTACTGAATAGGGGGAGTGAGGAGAAAAGTGTTGAGAAATATATATATATATATATATATACATATATATAAATTTAAAAAATAAAATAAATATGTATATTTGTGGTTATTGTTGTTGAATCCATAAAGTCAAGAGAGAGAGGGGAGAGAGAGAGACAGAGAGACAGAGAGACAGAGAGACAGAGACAGAGACAGAAACAGAGAGAGAGAGAGAGAGACAGACAGAGGGTGGGGAGAGGGAGAGAGAGAGAGAAAGTCTCAGGAGGCAAAGCAAGGCATTTAGGAAAGGCTTCCTGGGAAATGCAGCAAGATTTAGAATAATAGGATCTCAGAATTGAAAGAAGGCTCTGAAGTTTCCTCATCCCACCCATACCTGCCCAGCAATCCTGTCTATAAGGAGTGAGGGGAGGGCTAGGTTCCCAGGAATGGGCCATGACAGCCTTGGAAAGAGAAGTACCATAGAAACCAGAGTTATTTATCCTTCAGGGCTGAGTTTGGCACAATTTCAAGAAAAAGAGGAGCCTGGTTTCTTCCCAGGGAACTGAAGAAAGTTTCTTTGTTTTCTCCAAAGCATTTTGTTGGCCAACCCTCCCCCAGCCTCCTCTCCCAGGGACCCTCTTCCCGCTGTCCCCTCTTTAGGAGGTGGGCCCCTGGTTTGTGAGAAAACTGGGCCTAAGGGGAGAAACGTGCTGGGCGAAAAGGCTGCTGAGGCCCTGCTCTCTGCCAGCGTACTCACTTCCGCACCCCACACAATGCCTTTGTGCCATAGAAACTAAGAGAGGGGAGAGACCCTCCGGGATACGCTCCTAAAGCAGCCATCATGTGCTCTTACAACAGTGACCCATATGGACGTGTGTTTTGCATGACAATAAAAATCAAATTTAAAAAATTAATTATATCCCCAGTACTGCCTGGGACTTCTATTAGTCCTTGCTTCTCCTCATCCCTTGGGCCATTCATCCCATGCACTTTAGCTATGCATCATGGAGGCATCTTACTATTAGCTTATGACTATCCCTGGAAAAAGGATATATAATACATATTCCATATACACATGTATGGATATATGCAAGTATATACACATATATTTACATGTATGTATATATGCATATATAGCCATTTGTATGTAGATTGATACAAATTTATGCATGTGTATGTATATATGCATATATATGTAAAAATGGAGATTTGAATCCCAGACTTCAATCCCCAGAAGTCCTTCCCAGAATTCCCAATAATCTCACCTGAGTCCTCACCTGAGTGCGAGAACACAATTTTTATTTAAAGGGCTCTCTGCCTCCCAAGACTCTCTTCTTCTGCTTCTAAGCACACCCTTCTCTCTTCCTATACTCAGAGATTGCAAGGATGTAGTGAGTAAACTAAGTGCCGGAGTTCTGAATTTTGCTAAATCAGCCATAGCACATGGTTTATTATTTTGTATCCCTGATTTCTAATAACTTTAATAAACCTCATAAAAATGTAATAATTTTTAGTAGAGAAACTAATTTAACTGTTACATATATAAAATCAACTCCTACTTTAAACACATTGTAGACATCCACTATTTGGTGTCAGAGAGAAATCTCAATCGTCACCCCATTCCTCAATCTGAACATCTAGAAATTTTTATATGGGGTCCTCTTAGAGTAGGTCCTCTTATCTGTAATTATTTTCAGTTAGTTCTGGTACCCACACATGTCACAGACAAGTAGAGAGAGCCCTGGCCATGGAGTTTGGAACTCTGGGTCATAGTCCTGGTTTTACCACCTCTCAAAGTGTAGGTTTAATCAGGCCACAACTTCACTGGTCTTTAGTTTTATTCTGTTCTTCCTAAAGTCTCTCCTCTTATAGTTGTAAATCCTACCACCCTAATGAGGGACCCATATGGTGAAGGGGGCTGGGAGCTGTCCCTTCAGAACCCTCAGGATTGGAGCAGGCACAGAATGACTGTATGTGAGAGACTGTTTTGGATTGCAAGCCTGGGATTGGCTCAAGCCTCAATCTAAGGCAGCTGAGAACTTGAAATTCTGTGCAAGTAATGATGATGGTCAAGAAGCAGCCATGTAGAACAATGGTTAGGGTGTTTGACCTAGAATCAGGAAAATTTGAGTTCAAATTCAGCTTCAGACATTTATATTTTCTCTATATTTGTGACTCTGGACAAGTGACAACTTCTGTTTGCCTCAGTTTCCTCAGCTAAAAAAATAAGGATCATAATGGCAACTACCTTCCAGGGTTGTTATAAGGATCAAATGAAATAGTATTTTAAAGTATTTAAGTGCAGTACTTGGTATGGAGTAGGTGCTTAATAAATGCTTATTTCTTTCTTTCCTTCTTTTGAGAGCTGAAAGAATTATGACTGGGTACCACTTTGTGAGTATCCATGGCAGCCCAGGATCATTTCTGCTTCTCTGGGAGAAGTAAAGTCTTCCTCCCTCCCTTCCCACCCCAGGTGCCTGCCTCTCTCTTCATGTCTGCTTTGAAATATTGGGATAGACACTTAGGGACCAATCAAAAGCAGCCTAGCATCCTCTCTATCAAAGACCTCTTCCAGAAAGTCTTTGAGATTAACTCAGCTTCCCTCAGAGCCCTTCTCTCTCTTCATTATTGCCTTTCCCTACATCCTCACCTCTCCAATCCCAAGTCAATCCAGAGTATTGACCTGGCTTCATACATACACACACATACACACACACACACACACACACACACACACACACACAGAATCTATTTACAGAGACAAACATATAGGCACTGATAGAGACTTAAAGACACACAGAGACACAGAAAAGCCCTGCCAGGACTAGAAGGGAGGAAGACACATGATGTATAAACATGGTAGCCCATAAGGACCTGTATTTGGCTGGTTCAAAGGGAGAGGCGAGGCTCAGATTTTGGAAGCTGATCAAAAGCCAACCACATCCAATTAGGACTTCCATCACCCAGTGCTGGAGGGAGCCCAACATGAAGAGACACAGGAGACAGAGCCAGAGACAGAGAGACAGAGACAAACACCTAAAAACAGAGAGAGACAGAGTGGATAAGAGAAAGCCAAGGAGAGAGACAGAGCTGGGGGAAAGGGAAATGGGTAGGAGGCAAGGAGTGACAGAGGCAGAAAGAGATAGAGGAGATGAAGGAGAGAAAAAGAAGAGAAATAAATATCAAAGACAAAAGACTGAAACAAAGAGGAAAAGAGTGAAAGAGATAGAAATAGAACTGGAGAGAGAGATGGGGAGAGAAAGGAACAGACCAAATCAGAAAAGGAGAGAGAGTGTGAAAGGAACAGATTTGCAAAGACAGAAATAGAAAGAAGAGAATAAGCATGAAGGAAGCAAAGTAAAGAGACAGGAGAAAGACAAAAAATAGGGGCATAGAAAGAGAGATAGGCTGGGGCAGAGATAGGGTAGTCAATAGGAAAAAGAAAATGATAGCAAAAAAAAGACAGAGGAAGGAGAAGGAAAAGTAGAGAGAAGAATCATATTATAGGATCTTATCTCTAAAGCTGAAAGGGATCTGAGAAACTATCTAATCTATTCCTTCCCCCTTGTTTTCCAGATGAAGAACTGAGGCTCAGAGATATTAAGGAACTTGTTCAAAGTTGCACAGGTGGTATCAGAAGAACGATTTAAACTCAAGACCTTCTAGTCTAAATCTGGCATCTTTTCTACTGTACCACATTTCCAAGAGAGACAGAGGAGATATGTATGTGTATAAATATAGATATATATATATATGTATGTGTGTGTGCATATTTGAGTGTGTGTGTATATATGTACAGAGAGGCAGGGAGAGAGAGGGGGGAGAGGAAGAGACAGAGATTGGGGGGTGAGGAAAGAAGATACACAGAAGAGAATAGAGAAACAGAGAAAAGAAAGGACAGCTGGAAAGAAAAGGATAAAGATGGTGGGGAAACACACTGAGAGAAGACCAAGAAGATCAACAAAAAGACAGAGAAAAATGAAGAGGGAAGAGAGTTCATAAATAATTCAAAGATTGAGAAGGCAAAGGGGAGAGGAGGAGAGAATGTGAGGGAGGTAAAGAAAGCATAGGGAAAGGGAGAATAGATGGGAGAGCAGGGAAGGGGGCGGGAGGGAAAGGCAGTGGGTGGGCCAAGAAAGCTTGCCTCGGAACAGTCAGCTCCTTTGTCCTGGGAAAGTGGCTGTGACTCCCTCAGTAAGTGCCCCTCCCCCTCCTCTGATGGTGGTGAGTGTGTATCTAGGGACCCAGGATGGGATTCTTCATCTGAGGAAAGACCATGACTCCCTACTGCCTCCTCTCCCCATGATGACAGCCTGACGAGGCAGAGGACCTGAGCTTCAATTCCAGTTTTTCTAAGGTCGCCTTTATTATCTTGGATAAGTTACTTCCTCTCTCTGAGTCTCAAATTCCCTGCCTCTACAAAGTGAGGGGAATGTATTAGATAGGCTCAAGGGCCCTTTTCAGCTCTAGAATCTTTAAGAAAAGATAAAAATGAGATGCCATCCACTACCCAACCTGTGTATATTAGTCTCACTCCTGTCTCCCATCCTGACACCCTTTGCTCCCAGTCCTCCCCTTCTTCCCTGTTGATTCTTTCCTTTCACTCAGCCACCACCCTCATTCCACTCCTCATCATTTATTGCCTGGGCTATTGCAATAGTTTTCTAATTAGTTTATCTGGTTCTAGTCTCTCCTCATCTATTCAGCTGTCTTAGATGATTTCCCTAAAGCACTGATCTGGCCATGGCACTCTTGCCCTCCATTGCTCAATGAATTCCAGTGGATCCCTTCTACTTTTGAGATCAAATATGAAGTCCTCTCATTCCTATTTAAAACTCATCATAAACAGTCCCCTTCACACCTTTCCAGGAGTAGATTAGCTAGTCTCTCAGATCCCTTTCAGCTTTAGATATAAGATCCTATAATATGATTCTCTCTGTATTTTTCCTTAGAGACTATGAATCAAGCCACACTGGTCTACTTGCCATTGCTCTCCTATCTCCATGCTTTTGAACCAGCTGGCTCTCATGCCTGGAATGCTCTCCCCCTTCCCCTTGGACTCAGTTTCCTTGGCTTCTTTCAAGAGAAACTCAAAGTTTACCTTTTGTTACCCTGTTAGATTACATTCCATCTATTCTTTACTCTTGTGTGTATCTGGTTATTTCACATTGTGTCTTTTCCATTAGAATATATGTTCCACTGGACATGTAGGTGACTCAGTGGATAGGGGGCCAGGCTTGAAGATGGGAGGTCTTGGGTTCAAATATAGCCTCAGACCTTTTTTAGCTGTGTGACCCTGGGAAAGTTACTTAACCCCGTTGCCTGGCACTCACCACTCTTCAGCCTTGGAACCAACACACAGTATTGATTCTAAGACAGAAGGTAAGGGTTAAAAAAAAGAATGTATGCTCCTTGTGACTAGGGACTGTCTTTTTTTTACATTATCTCCAGCACTGAGCACAGAGCCTGACACACAGTAAATGTTTAATCAATACTCATTGCCTGATTATAACAACTGAACTCTACAGCCCTTCCTTCAAGATCTAGCTTAAACCCCACTTCTTCTAGGAAGCTTCCTTGGGCAATTCCAGCTCAGAGTGATCTCTCTTCAACAAAACTGTACAACATGAATATCCTAAGTCACAAATGCTACCTGAGTTAGCAGGGTTGGAATTTTATTTCTAGAGGATGAGAGGCTTAAGACTGGACTCTAAAGGAGTCAGGAAGTCAAGAAGACTGAGGTTCAAAACCTGCCTTTGATAATTATTAGCTGTGTAACCTGGGCAGGTCATTTAAACTTACCTGAACCTCAGGTTCTTCATCTATGATATATGGATTATATTAGTACCTCCTTCACAGGATTGTGGTGAATAATCAAATGATAATAAAGCTCTTTATAAGCCTTAAATCACCGTGCATAATGGATAAGTAGTTATCCTTTGGGTCAGGAAGAACCTGAGTTGAAGTCCTTCTTTGCATGGTTGTCTGACCCATGGCAAGAAACTTAATATCTCACAGCTCTAGGTAACTCTCTAAGTTTCAGAGATGCTGTAGACATGCATTAGCAGAGGGGAAATACTCAACATGCGCTCACTACATAAGTGAAATCATAGATAAGGTCCAAAAATGTCCCACAAACCCAACAATTATATACATGTTAGTTAGTAATTTGTAGGCCAAGGAGAAGACTCTAAAGATGTAAGAAAAAGAAGGAAAGGCTCCAGATTGCCAGACTATTAGTTAACCTTGATAAGAAGAAAGGAATTTTCTCCCTAAAGGATGGAAAATAAGAAGAGAGAATGAGTTCTGAATTATGGAGGAGGAAGAAAAGACAGGTCTTAAATTATGGAAGAGAAAATGTTTAGAGCATTCATCTCAAATAGTTCTGAAATGTTTGGCAATGTAGGAAACATTGTCATTCCAGGCATATGTCAGGTGGGGATAGGGAACAGGGAATAAACTTGTGATTTCATTGGCACTCAGAGAACTCTCAGGTGGAGAAATTCTCTACCAATGGAGTCTGGCAACTTAGAATCTTAAAGAGCTGATGAGGACAGATTGAGAGATGGAGTGATTTTTCCATGATTCAATATGTGTGAAAGGTGACACTTGAACTCAGGTTATCCTGGTCATTGATTATCCCAGGTAATTCAACAAGACCCAACTCTCTGTGTCTCTACCATGATGCATCTCTTTGATACATATGATGGGTATTGAGTTAGAAACTATAAAAAATTAGGAATTCTAATGAGATTGGCTATCATGTAATTTAAGACTTAAATTTTAATATGAAACTAAGTCTACATGTCTGATGAATTTTCAAATTATTAAATGGAAAAAATTTCTCCCTTTTTTGGATGTGACTGTTAGAGAAGGCAATAAAGATAAAACAGCAATAAAATAAGATGGTAGACTCATTTGGCCTATAGGGATTGGTTTAGAGAAAAAAAATTTCACTCAAGAGCAAAATAATTTGGCCAATTTCAGATGATCAGTTCTATTTAGTTTTAATATTTTGTTTAATAAAGCAAAAATGAATCAGTTGGAAGCAACTAGATGGCTCAGGGGATAGAGATCCAGGCCTAGAGATGGGAGGTCCTGGGTTCAAATCAGGCCTCAGATACTGCCTAGCTGTGTGACCCTGGACAAGTCACTTATCCCCCATTGCATAACCCATAGCACTCTTCCACTTTAGAATAAATGCACAGTACTGATTCTAAAGTGGAAGGTAATGATTTTTTTAAAAATGAAGCAACCATTTATTTTGGAGTCTACAAATATTCACCTGGCCTCATCTAGGCTGATTCAAGTCTGAGCTCTGGGTTCTTAAAAGTTACATTCTGTATCCTTGAATATATCAGTATAATTGAGAAAGAATAGGGCTAGGAATTGGAGGGTCTGAATTCTAATTCTGCTTCAAATGCTAAATTAACCTATAACCTTGGGCAAGTCTCTTAGAGGAAAGAAAGGTGAGGAAAGGAAGCTAAGATTATTTTTTTAATCCTTTACTTTCAATCTTAGTAATAATTCTAAAACCGAAGGGCGAGGGCTAGGCAATGGGGATTAAATGACTTGCCTGGGATCACACAGCTAGGAAGTGTCTGATCCACATTTGAACCCAGATCCTTCTGACTCCAGACCTGGTACTCTATCCACTGAGCAGCCTAGCTGCCCCACTTCCACTTCCAACATTCTTTCATTTTGTGAGACATCAGAGATCATTGGTCTAACCACTTCACTTTGCAGATGATAAAACTAAGGCCCAGGGAAAGGAAATGAAGCTCACATCCACATAGCTAGTAAATAGGAGAGCCAGATTCCAAATACAGGGTTCCTTCCACTATACTAGACTGCATCTCAGGTTTGATCTCCCCTATTAGATGGTGAGCCCCCTAAGGGCAAAGACCATGTCTCATTCATCACTGTATAAAGAAGAGCTGGGAAATAAATTTTGGCTTAATGTAAACAAAAAACCTCAAACTAAAACCTTTCAAAGGATTAGAGTTGTACTAAAGTGTTGAGGGCTTCTTTAGTTCTTCATTAATGTAGGCGATAGCCAAATATCAAGGATGTTTTTTGCCATTCTTTAGATGAAACACTTCTTTCCCTTCTCAGTTTCTTTTGTACTGACTGTCTACCATGTCAAGGACGTCTGCCATCTTTATCTCAGCTTCTGTTAATGTTTTCTCTCCAAGCTTACTTCAAGTTCAAGTCCCTAAATCAAGTCTTTTCTGATCTTCCCAGGTGCTAATGTCCCACCCTCCAATTACGTTGTTTAGTTTTATTGGATTTTATTAGATTCATACATGTATATACTATTTCCCCCATTAGAACATGTTACTTAAGGGCAGAAAGTCCCTAGGTCCTAGCACAGAGTACCTGGCAGATAGGTACATAATAATTATTTGCTCACTGTTGATTGAATCTGAGGGAATTCTTGCCTTAGAAGAAGCTATAGATGACCTGAGATACCCCTTCCAAACTAAAGGCTTACCATTCCTTGTCTACCATTATCCTGGCTTCTGCAATTCTGGCTATGTGGCATCTGTCCTAGAAATATTTAAAGCACTTCATTGGCTTTCTGAGAGCTCTTACTACTCCCTTCTATCAAGTAGCCTGGGTAGAGATGACACTTTATTGCACATATGGGGAAACAGAGATCCTGTAAGGAAAAATAGTACCTGTTCAAGATTTGGGGAGAGAGTAATCCTCTCAGTCCAAGGTGCCATTCTGAGAGAAGAGCTAAAAAGAGTCATCAGGATGGATATCACTAGGATCTTAGGTGTCATTACTCTGATCTGTAAGGATTATATCTCATGGATGAGCCCAAGACATCTGAGCAGAGGCTTTTTCACCTTCCCCACAAGTGAACACAGCACCTCTCCAAAGAAACTTGTCATCATTAGCTTTACTTGGATTTTTAAATTTGAATTCCTGAACCATTCCATCCCCAACCAAAATAAATTGAGGATTCTAATAGTCATACCCATTATTCAAATGTTCTTCCTTGATTGTCTAAGTTCATCTATCCTACACCCAGTTCATTAGTCCATGAGGTGAAAAGATTTGTGAGAGCTTCAGCAAGCATGAAATGATAGTGATGGTGACCATGGAGATGGTGATGATTTCAATGATAGTCATGGTGATTTGGTCAATCACTTAGTCAATATAATGCATCTACTATGTAAAAGACCTTGTGCTAGTGGTATCAGGGTTGATCCAAAGATAAATAGGACCCAGCCCATGTCTTCAAAGAGATCACAATCTAGCAGGTGATGGTTGTGGTGGTGTTAGGGTGACAGAAATTAAAATGATAAGATAGAGACAGTGGGACAGAGACAAAGAAACAGAGACAGACATTGACACAGAAAGACTAAAGTGAGCAGATGATTGTGATGGCATTAACAAGTGATTTGCGTGATGGAGATGATGATGATGTGACTGGTTATGGTAGGCATTGAGGCATGAAAGATGGTGCAATTGACAGAACACTGGGCTTGGAGTCAAGATTGAACTGAATTCAAATCTGGCCTTAGAAACTTATTAGTTGTGTCACCTTGGAGAAATTACTTAACTTCTGTTTGCCTCAGTTTTCTCATTGTAAAATGAGGATAATAACTGCACATACCTCTCAGGGCTATTTTATGTTTTGAGAAATAAATGAGATATTTGTAAGGCACTCCTTTCCTTGCTCTAAAGGTGACACTAATGGTAATTCAAATAATGGTAGCCATTGTGATGGTAACCTTGATAATGGTGGTGATAATGACAGTGGCATAATATGAATAAGCATCTGAATGATAGCAAACAGAGAAGTAAATACATATTGCTCAGGATTGATATATCGCCAACAGATACCTTTCAGGAACTACCCTATTTCAAGACTTTTTCTAAGACAGAAACATCCAAACTGAAGATAAATATCCTGGCATATTCATATGTGCCAACATTTACATAGGACACAACAACAACAATAATGTGAAATCATCAAAATCTTCCAAGACCTTTCAACTCAACCTTTTTCTTCCCTGCCTCCATGCTATGAATTTAGGTAGTGTCTCTCAGACCTAAATTCCCTAGCCCAACCTTAGCCAAACAGCTGAAAGTTGTATCACCTTGCCTGAGATGAGAACCTTGTCAGG
Organism: Monodelphis domestica; assembly: GCF_027887165.1. NCBI lineage: Eukaryota > Metazoa > Chordata > Mammalia > Didelphimorphia > Didelphidae > Monodelphis > Monodelphis domestica. The sequence continues at coordinate 107,789,396 of NC_077229.1, forward strand.
TGGAAGGACCACAAGGTCAGAATGGAAGAGGGGGAGCTGGAAAAATAAGGGCAGGATGAGAAAGAGGATTTCCAGAGAAATATGAATGTTGTTATTCATAATCAGGAAGTAAAACTGACTCAATGCCAGTGACAGTAACTATTATTTATTATTTAGAGTGGTGGTGGCTGAAGGGATGGTTGAAAGCAATTAGGATGAAAGATCAAAGAATCAGACAGAAAGCAGAACAGGATGATATAGCCCCAAGACCATGGAATTAACACTAGGGAAAAACCCTGCTGCTAAACTCATGTTAGAAGGCCCTTTGACTTTTTTCCAGATCTATCCTTCTGTGATCATGTTATTCAAGTCAATTCAACTGACATTTATCAAGTATCTATTTTGAACAAAACAGTTTTGTTCTCTATATCTCTCCTCTTATGAGTCTATGATTCTTGCCCCAAACTCTTATTGACACCTAAGATCCAGATACTCTAAACTGAAGATTCTATAGTTCCATTCCTAATTGGTCTAGGATAATATTCTAAATTTGATTAACTCTTTTACTGATTATTCTATGTTTCTATTCTAGATACATTACTTAATGGTTCAATGATTCCAGTCCAAATCTCTAAGTCTAGATCCTATAATTTGATAATCCAGAATCTATAATTCTATTTCTATTATACTATTGAGATTTATTATCTTATTGCACTATTCTTTTGGGTTCCATCTACAGTTTGAACAGGGAAGTATGGAAGTTGGGTCAAAAAAAGGACAAAGAACAAGATAGCATGAGCCAGGAAATCCATTATAATTCTGGAATTCACAGAAGGCTTTAGGCCAGAACTCTTTGTTAGGTCTTAATATCACGTTGCTACCCAAAGAAAACCAATGAACCATAGTCAGGGTAAAAGTTAAGTGAGGAGAGGCCATTCAGGGGACAGAGAAGACATTTTTAGAAGAAATAAAGAAGAAGGCAGGTATATAGGGCAAGAATGTGGGAGAGGCTATTTATGTGATGGAGAAGAACTTAGGGAGGGGAGGAGAAAGTTAGGTCATCTGCATCTCTTCCAACCTTGGACAGTGAACATTAGGAACTGAAAAAGAAGTGGCAGGGGACCATCTGTTTGGTTGAATGGGGCAGAAAGGAATATATGATGCCAGGGGTGGGGCAAAGGTTGGAAAGGGACACACACAGTGGGTATAATCAGCAACCCCCTGGAAGATTATAGCTTCCTATAGAACTTCTGCCTTTGGATGTATCCTCTCCTCATCACTCCCCACTCCCCTTGCCAGAACACCTCCCTCCCTTGTGGTCCAATGCAGTGACATCATCCTCCCCGCCAGCCCCGACGCAAACCCCAGCTAAACTTACACATCAGCCTCTTCCCAAAGGATGCAAGTCTGGTTCGTGGTGCCCTGGTAGAGGTGGAGAGACAGAAGGAATAGATATTAGACCCTGTCCCCAGAGTTTCATTTTGCAAGAATTGTCTAAGACACTCTAGGGAAGGGTAAATACAGTTCTCTTAGGCAGTTATACATTATTCACACATTAGTAAGGATTGCTTTATTTTATATCACCAAGAGGAAGGCCCTATGGAGATGAAAATTACACAGCCCAGAGTGAGGGTGGGAAGGGGGAAAAAAACCACCAAAAGAAAACCTGGTGTAGGAGTCTGAAAACCTGGCTTTTCATTACAAATTCAATGCATGCAAGTCTCACTCTCCCTGCTCCTGGACTCCAAGTCTCAGTTTTCTCTTCTGTTAAACCGATGGCTGGGATAGACTCTCTGATCTGCAGTTCTAACGTTGACAATCAGGGTTTGTAGGGTCCTGCCAACTCTAATATTCTGCGCTTCTATGGTTGGTATCCCCATTGGTGCTCACATGTGGATACAATCATCACACCCAACCAGACATTGCCTGATATTCAAGTCCATGTAAACCCGGACTCCTCCCAATTTATGAACAAAATATATGCTGGTGCCATAGAATCAAACATTCAGAGATGAGAATGACTTCAAACATCTCCCAGTCCAATTCTTCCTTTTTGCTGATGAGAAAATGGAGTCCCAGTGAATGGAAATGACTTGCCTAAAGTCTTCTACCTGGTGAGTAAATTCTGCTTTATAGGAACTGATACTGGGTCTTGAAAACAGGTCTCCTGATGCCAAAACCCATTTTTCTTCCATTATACCAGAATATCCCACACCTAGAGAGACTAACCCATTTAAAGCCATGACAACAGGTATGTATATCTACATGTCCTATGCATATGGCACAAACATATCCATGAATATTGGCACTCACACACACATAGACCAAAATGCACATATACACGTAGATATATTCAGAACCACATGCCAACACTTCCATACATATTCATAAGCACTTACATTGTACATGTGGGAAAACTCAATCTCCAGAGGGGTTTGCAGGGATCGGGGGGCAGGTTTCACAGTCACAGAGATGACTTTCGAGTTCAGGACAGTGGTGTTCCTGGGGGGAAAAGGGATAGCTGAGCCCTTTATGCCAAACTCTCACACAAACTCCCCAGTCAGAGTGGGGAAGGGTCTAGCCCTGGGGTCTAAGGAGGAGAGAAGGATCATCTTAAACCAAATCTTTCCTACCTGTGCAAGGCCAGTATGCTGCCAAGATTCCGGTACAGTACGGTGCCAATCACAAACACAGAAGAGGCATCAGTCTCTGTAAAACAGCCCTGTCAGCATTAGACTCAAGTGATGCTCTTGCCCCTGACCCATGTGCAGACCCTGCCCTTGGACCTCCCTTCTTCCCTTCTCCTCCACACCCCTAGATAAAGCAGTTTTTTTTTTTCTGGAGGAGATCTTTAGTTAGGAAGTCTCAGGATCAATTCCCCTAATAAGTAATGGGATTGACAATAGTACAATTAGGTTTATTTCAAATAGTTTGAATGATGGGACTCAATGATTAGTCATTAATGGTTCCATTCCAACTTGGAAGAAAGTCTAAAGTGGAGAACCCTAGGAATCAGTGTTTGGCCTATGCTGTTTAACATTTTTATCTATGACTTGAATGAAAGAGGAGGTGGCTTCTTGATCAAATGTGTAAATGACATGAAGCTAACAGAGAAAATCTAGGGTCAGAATCAGGATTAAAAAGATTTCGACAGGTTAGAACAGTGGGTTGAAGTTCAGAAAATGAAATTTAATAAGAACAAATGTAAAGTCTAACATTTGGACCCAAAAAATCAATTTCACAAGCAAAAGATGAGGGAGGTATGGCTAGATGGCAATTTGTCCAGAAAAACATCTAGAGGAGAATAATGGACTCCCAGTGTGATATGGGTCAACAAAATATTAGTCCCACCACAAAACAAAAACAAACAATCTAAGGTTGAAGGAAGGGATACATATTTTCTGGAATGAGGAAGGTGACAATGTCCCTGTTCAGGATTACACCTGGAGAAGTGTGTTTAATTCTGTGAACCACTTTTTAGGGAGACCCTGACAAGCTAGAATATATCTAGATGAGGGACAACAGGATGGCAAGCAGACTAGAGAATATTATATATGGAGATATCAGGTCTTCTCCAGGAGAATTTATGTATCCTGAAGACAGAGACTAAAAATAAACCCTTACCTTCTGTCTTGGAATAAATATTAAGTATTGGTGGTTCCAAGGCATAAGAGTGGTAAAGATTAGGCAATGGGGGTTAAGTGACTTGCTCAGGGTCACACATCTAGGAAGTGTCTCAGATCAGCTTGAACCCAGGACCTCCCATATCTAGGCTTGTCTCCCAATCCATTGAGTCACCTCATTGGCCCCTAACAGGGACTTTTAAAAATTGCTCTTGTATCCCCAGTAGTAACATAAATGATGATACATTAAAAGGCTCAGTAGAATAGTTTGTGCCTATCTCTAATGGGAAAATAAGGTAGTGGGATTTGTTTTTCATTTGAAGAAATGAGACTTATTTATTTGTCATTAGAAATGTGAGGGGGCAGCTGGGTAGCTCAGTGGATTGAGAACCAGGCCTAGAGATGGGAGGTCCTAGGTTCAAATCCGGCCTCAGCCACTTCCTAGCTGTGTGACCCTGGGCAAGTCACTTGACCCCCATTGCCTAGCCCTTACCACTCTTCTGCCTTGGAGCCAATACACAGTATTGACTCCAAGACAGAAGGTAAGGGTTTTAAAAAAAAAAGAAATGTGAAACGGTATATGTCTCCTGTGGGGAAAAGTCACTTGGGTGTTAGTCTGTGCATAGCTCATTTGGAGAAATATATGATAGGATATTCTATATGACCATTAGAGAATAAGTATAATATAGAGTCTGTACATGCTTTCCATGTGAAGAGAAAAGGGTGGGTTTCTTTTTCCTTAAAAAAGGATGCCCTCGGGGGCAGCTGGGTAGCTCAGTGAATTGAGAGCCAGACCTAGAGATGGGAGGTCCTAGGTTCAAATCTGACCTCAGGTACTTCCTAGCTGTGTGACCCTGGGCAAGTCACTTGACCCCCATTGCCTAGCCCTTACCACTCTTCTGCCTTGGAACCAATACACAGTATTGACTCCAAGACGGAAGGTAAGGGTTTAAAAAAAAAAGGATGCCCTCTATGAGACATTTAGGTAACTTCATAACTTCCTAGAAGAAAGGGGGTGACATTATTTTCCCATCTTTCCCTACTTCAAGCATGAGGTTAGACAACAGAAAGGACCTCCTGGTAAAACCCTTCTTGACTGGTGGTTGGGGACCTCATTACAAGAAGACCCAGAGACAGATTCAGTACTCTAACTGTAAAATCCTAGATTTTTAAAACTTCTACCCCTTACCCATTATCTCAAGCCCAGAGATGTAAAGCTCTCTTACCTGCAAGACCAGTAGAGAAGACACTCTTGGAGACAGTGACCTTGTCCTCAGATGTCCTTGACCAGTCACCAGGGGTACGCCAGCCTTTCATAGGAAAGCTGATGTCTGTGGCACCACTAGCAGGGAACTTGTGAATGCTGAGGACTGGAGAGTAAGGGAGAGAGCAAAAGGGGAGGAAAGAGATAAAGATAAATAGAGAAAAGATACAGAGACAGATGGAGAGAAGAAAGAAGGAAGAGGAGGAAAGACAGAGATATAAACAGGGAGAGAAGTAGATGGGAGAGAGGGAGAGAGGAAGGGATAGGGAGGAAAAAGAGATATGTTGGATGGCAGAATCAGCATTCAAAAATCATTGGCATCAGCTAGGTGGCTAAGTGGATAGAGATACAAAGGCTGGGGATAGGAGTTCCAGGGTTCAAGTCTGGCCTCAGACACTTCTTAGCCATGTGACCTGGGCAAGTCACTTAACCACCATTGCCTGGCCCTTACTTAGAACTTTTGCCTTAGAACTAATACATAGTTTTGATTATTATAAGATGGAAGGTAAGTGTGTGATATATGTGTGGATACATGTGTATATACACAAATATATATACATTTATATATGTATATATATATATATGTATATATCAATGGATTTGCATTGATGGGCTGGTCAGAAACTAACAAGATAAAGTTTAACAGGAACAAATGTAAAGTCCCATATGTGGCTCCAAAAAATCAATTAGAGAAGTGCATGGAGAGGGAAATGTGAGTAGACAACTGTTCATGTAAAGACATCTGGGAATTTTAGTGGATGAAAAGTTTAATATAAGTTATCAGAATACTGTAAAATGTGAGAAGGAGAGAGGGAAGAATAAAAGTCATATTTTAATATCTAGTAACCTTGGTGAAGGATGTAACACTTCCATCATCCTCTCCTTCAGTTAGACACCATCTGTAGTCCTGTGTGCCACAATGATATACTAATGTGTGTCCAAAGGAAGACATCCAGGATAGATGGGGGACTTGAGAATATGTCAATTAATAATCAATCAATTAATAATCATTATCAATTATTATTGATTATTATTACCAATCAACAATCAAATTAATGACTGAGGATGTTATTTGGAGAAGAGAAGACTTGGAAAGTGGGGCAAGGGGCAAGAACCCTGTCCTAAAATATCTAAAGGGCCATTGTAAAGAATAGGGGATAAGCTTATTCTACTTGGCCCTGTAGGAATGAACTAAGGAAACTTTTTGAGAAAGTAGGTTTTCCACAAACTTCCCAATGACCAAAGATATGCCATAATGGAATGGGAAGATAGGAACTCTCCATCACTTAAAGTATTCAAGTCTAAGGTTGATGGTAAGTGTTAGGAATACCTTGGACAGATTCCTTCCATAGGGAGGGGCAGGCTAACATGATGCTTGAGGGCCCAGCAGAAAGAGGACTAGACTTGGAATTAAAACAAAATTGTTTGAATGTCATTGTTGACACTTACTAACTCTTGCACAATTCATTTCTCCTTCTCTAAGTTTCTATGGCTCATGCTGAAGAAATACAACTCGAGTGTCTGTCCTAGAGTCATTTTCACTGGGCTTGGATAGACTAAGTTTCCTCCCCTGTAAAATAAGACTGTTGTACCAAATTCCTTGAAGCCTCTGGTATTCCATAACTCTATAGTTTGTTGTTCACAAATGGGATTTCCACTTCTACTGCTACTGCTGAAAATACACATTCTGATCTAGCCTCCTCTCTCCAGAATGAAGAGATATGGGACCCATTCAAATAAATAAAAGAAAAGAGGTCATGACAACCATTTCACCCCCCAGTGTTCAATGGAAATTGGGGAACCATGGTAAAGGAAGTCACTGAATAGCTATAAGGATTATTAGATAATGGGTTTGTGATGGAGCTGGAGCTAAACCTCAGATTTTTGGAAAGCCCCAACATGAGTAGAAGTTCTCTCTAAGCTATTCCAACAAATCCTTATTCAATGTCCCCTTGAAGGATTCCACTGAGCAGAACCTATTCCCTGATCAAACAGCCCATTCTACTTTGGCTTGGCTTATCGGAAGTCCTTCCTCCTATTTAGCCTTTCAAGGTTGTTCTGATGTCGAGCCAAGGGCAAACATTTCATAGTACTTCCTGCCATGTATCCATGTTCTAGCCAAATTAGTTCTTTTCTATCCCCTGTTCTCTTTTTGCCTTTACTACCAATTTTCTGCCTTTTCTCATACAACCCTCCCTGAGTTTAAGCAGATCTCCCTAACCCTTCATCTTCTATTTGAGATGCTCTTTTCCTTTAGTGCCAAGGAAGGGTGCCACTTCCTCCAAGGAGCCTTCCCTAACCATTCCCACTACCAAAGACAAAATTGATCTCTTCTTCCTCAAATATCACATAAGTCTTTGACTGGATCCCTACTTGTTCTTATGACACTATTTTATCCCTTAGACTTTAAACTCGAGAGCATCACTTAGGATAACTGCTATTATTATTAGTAGTAGTAGTAATAAAAATAATAAGAAGAATGATTTGTTTATTGTTTTGGATAATCATTTTTCAGTTGTGCTTGACTCTTCATGTCCCTATTTAGGGTTTTCTTGGCAAAGTTAACAGAGGGGTTTTCCATTTTCTTCTTTAGTTCAATTTCCCAGATGAGGAAACTGAGGCAGACAGGGTCATATGACTTGCCCAGGATGACACAGCTCATAAGTGAACTCAAAAAAAGGGTCTTCTTTAGACTAGGCCCAGCACTCCATTCATTACACCACCTAGCTGCCAAATAATAATGATAGCTATCATTTATAAGACATTTAAAGCACTTAATATACATTATCTCATATGATCAATGCTGCCTACATTTAACCTGGGTCAATTCAATTATTATTAAGCAATTACTACATTCAGAGCACTAGGAATATAAGGACAAAATGAAAAAACAAAAAAGCTCCTGTCTTCAGGGAGTTAATATTCTACTAAGAGGATACAATGTGCAAATAAATCTATCTATATGTATGCACATATATTATACTTTGTATATACCCACATATATTTACATACATTATAATTTGAGAAGGGAGAAAGTATTATGAATTAGTAGAAGGGGGTCAGCAGAGATGACTTCCTGTAGGGGATGACACGAGCTGATTCATAAAGCAAAGTAAGAATTTGAGGATGGGAAGAGGAGGAAAGAGGACATTTTAGGAATAGGGGATAGCCCACCATGCAAAAACATGAAGGCTTGAGATGGAAAGCTGAGTCTAGGAAAGAGCCAAGGTATCGATTGTAAATAGAATGTAGATTATTTGAAGAAGATTTCTATGAAATGAGCCAGAAAGGTGATTCAAAGCTAGATTCTGAAGGGCTTTACAAGTCAAACAGAGTTTTTATTTTATCCTAGAGGAAATAAGTGGCCAGTTAAGATGCTTGTTCAGAGGAGTTATATTTTAGGAATATTTGTGGAAGATGGATTGGAAAGGGGATAAGCTAGTTCTAGAAAACCAATTAAGAAACTATTGAAATACTCCATAGGAGTGGAAATATGGGTCAGGATTAGGGCTATAACTAGAAAAGAACAGATTCAAGGGAAGAAATCCAAAGTTTGGTAACTGATTGGACATATTGTGTCAGAAAGAGCAAAGAGTCAAGGATGTCAACCTAAGTGAATGAAAGAATGGCTAGTATATATCTATGTATGTACCAAACACAATACTCTGTATATAGTAGGTAAATTATCATTAGTAAATATTTTTAAATTATAATTTAATTAGGGAATCTAGGTGGCTCAGTCAGACCTGGAGAAGGGAGGTCCTGGGTTTGAATCTGGATTCAGACACTTCCTAGCTGGGTGACCCTGGGCAAGTCACTTAATGCCAATTGCCTAGTCCTTACTGCCCTTCTGCCTTGGAATTGACATGTAATATTAATTCTAAGACAGATGATAAGGATGAAAAAACCCTATTATTTACTTGAATTGAATCACAGAATATTAATCTTTTGTAAAGAGCTTTGGAAAATATCCAGCCCAAGTCAGAAGGACCCCATCTCTGAACAGAAATCCCTCTACAGAGTCATCCAGGCTGTTTGAAGACACTTGGTAATGGGGAGCTCATAAAATTCCTCAGACAGCAAAAGCAGTAGTAGTAAAAGTGGTAACAGCCTCTACCAGGCTCAGGAGAGACCAATATTCCAAAAAAGAGATAGGAGCTGTCCCAAAGAGTCACCAATTAACACACTGAGTGAGGAACAATCCAAGCAAAGTGATGGGGGATTGGGGACCTGCATGGCATCACTGGGGAAGCAAGGGAATAAGAATTCGATGAGAGACATCATTGGAAATCTTATTTCCTCCCTCTTATGGACACTTGCAACTAGGCCAAAATATGAGCCAGAATAGGGCCAGTTAGTTCTTGAAAATAGCAGTAGCTTCAGGGGAAAGACACGAAGTAGTCTTTGGGTCAAGGAAGCTGGAATTAAGCACTGTTTTTTTTTTTCCTGTGTAACAGCAAATGACTTCAACTCTATGCTCAGTTTCTGCTCCTATAAAATGAAGATAATCAACAAATATTTTTTAAATGACTAAAGTGTATCAGTAATGCTTTCTCACTTTACCACACAGGGTTGCTTTGAGGACCAGTGATTTTTAAACATTAAAATACTCTTGATATGTAAAATATAATTATCAATTTCCCTTTAGATTTCAACAAAATCCTCTTATAAAAATAATTTCCTGTTTCTAGAGCACTTTTACATTTTCAAAATACTTTGTTCCCAAAACTCCATGAGGCAAAGATGAATAGCATTAACCCAGTTTTCTAGAGAGGGAAACTGAGGACAGAAGATGTGAATTGGCCTACCCATGACCACACAAATAGTTAGTGGGTTTATTTAAATTCTGATCTTCTGATGTCAGATTTTTCTGCCACTAGAATGCTGAGAGGAAAAAGGAAGATTTCAAGCTGGTGGCAGAAGTGAGTTTTTAGGAGGAAATCAAGTATCCCCAGAGTCTGGTGTCAGTAGAATAAAGGAAGAAGGGTTCAAATATGCTTTTTGAAAACTCTTTACAAAAAGGATTTCAAATGGAGGCTGGATGACTACTCACTCCAGGATGTTGGAAGGGAGATTTCCTATTCATAAATATGTTGGACAGCTCCTTCCTAACTCTGAGAACCTATGATCCAACTATGGATTTTGTTTTGGCTCATTAGAGAGGGATAAAGGGACTGGATCTGGGGTGGGGGGAGCAGTTCTTGAGAAATGGTAAATATCCTGCTTATGATAATTTATTTATATACTACCAAGACTAGACTTAGAAAATGAGAGGAAATAAAGAAGGAAAGAGGCAGGACAGAGAGAAAGAAAAGCTCACCCAGATTGTCTGTCACTTGGTAGGAATCTCGGAAGTCCTTCATACGGAAGCCAATGACGTCGACAAAGTCCTCTACCAGGCGGAAGAGCTCCTTAGCATTAGGGCCCATCTGATGAGTTGGAGATGGGATAAAAGTACAGAAGGGCAGTTTCTCAGAAATAGAAGACACCTCAGAGGTCATCTAGTCCAATTCCCATCCAATGTATTCCCACCAAACCCCTCCAAGACTTCACCAATAAGTGGTGATCTAGTCTGCTCTTCAAAACCAATGATAGAGAACTTAATCTCTCTAGAAGTAGCCCATTTTACTTTCAGGCACAACTAATTATTAGAAAATGTTTCCACATTCTGAGAGAAAACCTGTCTTCTTGTGATATCCCCCCCCCCAAACCAGCATTGGTTCCTAATTCTGTCCTTTTGGGATAAGCAGAATAATCTGAGCCCTATAAGAACCCTTCCGATATTTCCAAGAATCATGTCTCCTGACTAAGCTCCATTACCTCTCATTCATTTCTGACTTAAACAGTCAAGAAATAAGGTATGCCAATCTTCAGAGACTTTTTACATATGTGCATATGTATATATTTACATATGTTACATATGAATTGATGCAACTAAAGTTACCTTTCAGGGTACAAAGGAAATCTCATCCCCTTCATAAAATAAAACTAAGGAATAATTTCCCCCAACAAAATAAAAAGGGAACAAAAAGGATAAACAAAATAAAAACAAATCTACATAATTTAAGATGTATCAGGTCATTCAAAAACTGTACCTTTTTGGCTATTGAATTATATCCTATAATTAATTACTTTGCCAACCAACTTTAATCATCTTTCCTGTTTGATTAGATCTCAAATTATATTTTAATGAGCTGGTAGTTTCTGAGCTTACAGTGTCCAGGATCTAGCTGGCAGAAGAAAGAGCAGGGCTCCTTCTGGATTAAAAAATTTGTAAAGGGTTATTTCTATATGTGGAAAATTGAAAGTTGGTTCTATACATGGCCACTTGGGTAGAGGAATGAATAAGAGTAGGGATTATTTCTGGTGAAGCATGTGTCTAGAGAAGGATAATGGGGGTTAGATCCTGTGGAAGACTTTTAGACTCCTTCTCCAGTTAGTTAAGGATTTGGGGAAAAGGAATAGGGCTTGTTTGTTTTCAGTCCATACCAGCTGGGCCTCCTCCCATTTGTCTCGGTTCTCTTCAGTCAGCAAGTTGCTTATAATCTGGACAAAGTTCTGGAAGAAAGAGGGAGAGAGTAAGATCCTAGGGAGGTTGACATCTAATTTTGACTTTGTCACAACTGGGACATACCCCTTAAGCACAATTTAGTGGATCTGTTTTTCTCATCTCACTTAGCCTCTGATGAATGATCTCCAAGTGAAGACAGTTATATAGGAGGCTGTGGGAGACACAGAGCAACAGACAAATAACCTCAAGTCCTCAGGAGATCAAAGGATGATGGAAGACAAGGTAATGATGACAGTGATGGTGATGGTACCGGTTGTTATGTTGACAGGGACGGCATCGGTGCTGGTGCTAATGATGATGTCAATGGTTATAATTGCCCTATGATAAGAGTTATAGTGATTATGGTAATGGTAATGAGGGAGTCTGATGAGAGAAATGATAGTATTGATGATGGATGATACTGGTGTTGGTGATGGTAATGGTATTTGCTATGGTCATGGCTGTGTTGAGGGTGACAGCAACTCTGATACTGATAATGATGGCAATAACACCACATAATAGTGAGGTTAATAGTGAGAGCAACCACAGTGCTGGTTATAGCAATAATGAGGGTGATCTTCAATTCCCACCCTTTGGATTTCTCCATTATGCCTCCTACCAGTAACTCCCCACCTGCTTTTCAGATTCCTTTTGTATGCTGTTTTCCTCCATTCCTCAAACTCCTCAAGGCTTTTTTATTTTCTCTTTTGCATCCACAGCACTTAGCACAGTGCCTGGAGCATAGGAATCACTTAATAGATGTTTATTGACTAACTATGATGATGTTGATCAAAGCAATGTTGATGAAAAGATGGTGGCTTTTCACAGTAATAGTAGGGATAATGATGTGATTTCAGTACTGATTATGATGTTTTCTCTTTTGAACAAACAAGATATATGTAAAGAGCTCTGCAAAACTTAAAGCATTTATAAGTGGCTGGCACATAGTAGGTGATTGATGAATACTGAGTGATTGATTGAAATGCAAGTTATTGATGTTATGGCAGTAACAAACTGTGATGATCAACAATTTAATAAGTATTTAGTAAACTCCTAAAATATGCCAACTAGGGACAACTAAGTAATGCAGTGGATAGAGAGCTAGGCCTGAAGTCAGCATTCCAATCTGGTCTCAGAAACTTCCTAGCTATATGACCACTTAATCCCAATTGCCTAGCCCTTATTGTTCTCCTGCTTTACAATTGATACTTGGTAAGGGTTTTTTAAAGATAATGTGCCAAACACTATGCTAGGCAATGACAACAATGAAATAATCCTTCAATAAACTTAACATTTTGTTGGAGATGACATGTAAACATGATGGTGATACTAGCGAGGTTAATTACAGGGCTAGTGTTTTAATGATGTTGGTGATAGGTGGCAATGGTCTCATGTTGTTGGCATGTGGTATATCAATGTTGGTGGTAATAACTGGCATTGTCATGGAAATGAAGGAATGGCAGAGATATTGTTTTTACAATTGTCTACACTGCTCACTAGAGGGGTATATTTCAGTTCCTTACTCTTGATCCCCAAATGCCCAAGAAGACTTTTCTCCAAGCCCCTTACCTGAACATCACCTGGGGTAGGGCTGTGGTAAGCTCTCCGGAAGATCTCAGTCATATTCCTTAGCATGTCAATGGTGGAGAGGAGGTCCCCACTGTAGCTTGTCCCATCCTGAGAGATCTCCACCAGTGTCTGGATCACTTCTGACACATCTTCAACTAGAATCCCCCGCTGAGCCTTTACCAGGTGTTCCCGGGTCTGTGGAAGCACGAGAATATTAGAGGCAGGAGGCTGGATGTGATGATTTGGCAAACCAATTCTCAGCATCATAGTCTCCAGCTATATGGGACCTTCGATGTCATCTAGTCCCATCTCCCAAGCACAAAGACAGCTTCTTTGACAGGTTATTTAGATTCTTTATGAAGATTCCACAGGGACTGTTGAGTCCCTCTCTTCCTGGCGAGGTTCTCTCTGGCCTGACAGTCCAATCAGATGGAATTTCAAAGGGCCTAAGGTTTCTATGCTTTGAAGCCTTGAGAAACAGAGCTTCTGAGAAACAACAGCAGCTGATCTCAAGTCCCCAAATGGCCACACTAAGAAATACCCTTTGATTTTTTTGAGCAAATGGGCAGAGGAGATCTGGTGGAGACCATTAGACCCATCAGAACCTCATATGGGGAAGTCAGGAAAAGGACTATCCTGCCCTCTCCAAAGGTAAACTTGCTACCAGTTCCTATCTGTGCCCCAGAGAAATGGAATAGAGAACACTCATGGGGAAACAGGTATAGGGATCTAAGGGAATCATGGAGTGACAATTTAAAAACTGAAAGTTACTTTGCATTGGTCCTCAGGGAAAAAAGGAAGGAAAGATTTTGAGGAAGGGTCATGGAGGGAGAGAGGAGAGGGATAGAGAAGAGAGGACACAGAATCTAGAGGACAAAGAGAAAGGGGAACAAAGAGGGAGAAAGGGAAAGAATCCTAGAATTACAGAACTTTAGATCTGGAGAGGACCCTAAAGATCACTGTGTCCATTCCCTTCATTTTACAGATGAGGAAACTGATTCCCAACCCTCAAATTAGCTTACTTGACTGAGGTCACACAGCTATTCAGCAGCAGAGGTGGGAATAGCATCCAGAACTATCAACTTGCATCCCACCACCCTTTCCACAAGCTCCCAGAATTCTAGCGATGGAAAGGTTCTTAGGGTTTATCTAGTTCAATATCCTATCCAGAACAGGGATCCCCTTTACAAAGTCAAAGACTGGAGGTATGGGAAATGAGAAAGGATAGAAGGAGAGGGGGAAACAGAAGGGAAGAGGGTAACAGGAATTGAGAAGGAAATATGAGACAGAGGCAGAGATAAAGGAACCAGCAGGAATAAAAGACAGGGAAGTTTAGTTAGAGTGTGCTAAAGCAGAAAGATAAGGCTTCCCAGAGTAAGTGGGGCTGAATCTGCATCTTAATAACAGGTAGAGAGGCAGAGTGAACAGGAGAGGGCATTCCTGGTGTAAAGAGTAGGGTAAGCAAAGTTCAGGCAGTGGGAATTCACTAAATTACAACACCAAAGACTATCAGGCCTGGAACTTACCCTAAAGACCATTTAGTCACACCTTTTCATTTTATAGATGAGGTAAAATTGAGTCCTAGAAGAAGGGGAATCACTGGCCCAAGATCACTAGTGGCATACCCTAATATATTCATATATTTAGAATGTTGGAACTGGAAGAGCTTGTAGAGATTGTCTGGCCCAAATGCAATGAATTGCCCAAAGACACACAATGAGGTAATAACAGGCAATGCAATATGCAGAATGACAAAGTTAGGTCCTAGAATGTAGAATTTCAAAGCTAGAAGGGAATCTTGATACATACAATGATAGAGCTGAAAGGGACCTCAGAGACCATTCCAGCCCAAACTCCTCATTTACAGGAAAGAAATCTAAGGCCCAGAGGTCAAATGACTTATCCAAGATCAAACACAGGGATTCACCTTCAGGTCTGCTGCCTAGAATTCTTTCTGGTATGTATAGCTTCAGGAAATTTCAGGATTTGCTCTTGAGCCCAGTGAGTGGACAGACTGTGATAGAGGATCTGACTAAATCTCTCTTGGACATGGGTGAGGGGCAGGGAGAAACTGAGTCAGGGTCAAAGAAGGATGGAGGTCCCCACCAAGGAATCATTGGTCCCTCACCATCATTTGGATATTCCGGTAGTCGATGGAAACACACTTGATGTAAGTGGGGGGCTCCCAGTTGGCGACGCCTTCCTCATCCAGCACACACTTCCTTAGGATGAGGCCTGAGATGGGATTAGGGGAAGGGAAGGAAAGGTTATGTCTCAAAGCTCTCCCCAGACGTCATCTCATCCAGTCCCCTTCTTTAGTGCGCCATCATAGAACCATAGACTCATGAAGTTGGAAAGGACCTTAAAGATTTTGAAGTCCAACCCCTTAGTTTTACAGAGGGAAAAAGTGAGTCCATGGAAGAAAAGCTCATACAACAAGGTGACCAGATCCAGGCATCCTGGTTTCCAGGCAAGGGCTGTCTGTCCTTCCCCTTGACCCCTATTTCTTTCAAAAATAACTCTGAAAAGTATAGGATGTTAACTAAATGCTAGGCATCCTTATTTTCAACGGGGTAGTTCTCAGTGTTTCTTAAGACCGCATACTCTCTAAAGGACAGACTTCAGCCCTGTCTTCCTTCTCTCTCCTCCCTCCACTACCTCTCCAGTACAGCAGCTTTTTGGAGAAGAGAACAATTTTATTTGTTATGGCTTCCAAGTGTAGAAGTAGGATCAGTGAGGGACATTATAGGGAGGCTGATTCTATTCAGCTTAAGAAAAAACTCTAACAACTGGAGCTATCTATCAATAAATGGGGGGGAAAGCTGAAAAATTATTGGGCAGGGACGTAGAAGGATTTCCTGAGTTTGGAAGGACGTTAGATTGGATTCCCTCTGAAGTCCTTTCTCACTTTGAGTCTATGATTCTACAACTGGTTGGACAAGAAGCCGGGCCCATCCCTCAGTGCCTGGCACCACCTAGAGATCCATACCTGTGGCATTTCGGGGACACCGTATGGCAGCCACATCCCCAGCTGGGGTCTCCTTCCAGACCATAGAACCTGCATTATCTTCATAGCAGATTTCATGAGGCTCTACCAAAAAAAGCAAGAGATAGATAAAATGAAAGTAGAGTGTTCCTCAGTTATACTCAGAAAAAAGAAAAGTGAAAGGAAGAGAACACAGGGAATGGGCTGGAGTTTGGCTCAATTAACTGAAGTCTAATTTGAGCTGTCATCCATACACTAAGAATAATGGCTCCCCATTTGTAGCATGACCCTCAATCCTAACTCCATGCTGAGCCCCAAATCTGGTCATAGACTGAGCCCTCATTCAGTTCCCAGACTCTTGTTAGAGAGTTTAAGAGGTGGCCAAACCCCATCAGCCCTACATTTTACCCCTATGCTGCTATAACTTGGCAAAACCATATCTCAGGAGTTCCTAAACAGCCATGGAGTTGTCCTGGTCACCCTTTTACCTCTGTGGGACTAGAGTAGAACCAACAAGGTCCTGGGCTCAATTCTCTAGCAGCCACAGGCATAAAATATCAGGCAGAAATATTGAGGGAAACCAAGTATCTCTCCATATATCTCTAAGGAATTCTTCTAAGTGATAGGGAAGGGGGGGGGAAGAAAACTGAAGTTAATGGGCAGGAATAGGAGGAGGGAGGTGGGAGGAGGGAGATGGGTACCTAGAAGGGAATATGACTCACCAGGGCACCTCCTTTGGCTGCACTGTCTGTACTCCTCCTTGGGACCCTGGCAGGCCTCACCCCCAAAGAAAGGGCCATGGCAGGCTCGATCACGCCTCTGGGTACCCCCACCACATGTAGTACTGCAGCTGCCCCAGGTGCCCCAGGCTTGCCACTTGCCATCCACTGGGAGAGTAAAATATGACAACATAGAAATACACACACACACACACAAACAAAAACAAACAAACAAACAAACAGGCAACAAAGCAGAGGCATAAATATGGAAGTGGACAGAAGGAGAGACCCAAAGATATGGAGACACACAGGAAGAGATGGAGAAAGAGAACAGATGAGTAGAATAATACATGGCAAATGTAGGCAATAGATGCAAGATAAGAGAGGCATTAGAGACCCAAGAACACAGAGGGATAGAAAGGCATGGAGCCACAGGGACAGTCACAGTTAAACAAGCAGAGAAACACCAAGGCAGATGCCCAAAAAGATAAACCAGCCAACAAATAAAAAAGACATAAAGATAGGAAGATACAAAGGATACAAATAGTGGAGAAAGAGAAATGCAGAGAATCAAAGGCTAGAACAGGAGAAGATTAAGTCCCAGCTCGGTCTATTAGGCTGAGGACTCACTTTCCACAGCCCAAACTAAAAATTTACCTTCATGAACTTAATCCATCCCACCTTGGCCCTCCCTTCTGACTATTCTGAGCCTCCCATTGGGGGATGGATACTGACCTGGGCACTGCCGGAGGAAGCAGTCTCGAGTCTCAGCCCAGTGGCCCTGGCACTCAGCCCCTCCGTAAGAGGGTCCGTTGCACTCTCTTGTACGCTGCTGGGTGCCATTGGAACAGCTGGATGAGCAGGAACTCCAGCTTGACCACTCATTCCAGTTGCCATCCACTGCCCGGCCCGGGGGGAGAAAAAGGGACAGAACACAGAGCATGAATACCTTTCTTGGGCTTACCATCCCTGGTGGAAGAGCATTTGAGGCTGCCAAGTTGCACAGATGGCTTTGGCCATTCTGATGTATCTCAGTAGTGTTTTAGAAAAACTGGAATAGGATGAGAAGGGTCAGACCCATCTGAGGGAGGTCAAAAGTAAGGGGCCAAGCAGCCAGAGTAATTGGCTATCAAAGGAAAGGTAACCAGGGGCAGAGTACCCCAAGGTGTGGTAGAGACATGAAGAGAGAGAGGTTTTTTCAGGATAAGCCAAGATGCAAGAAACAAGCTGGGGATCTGACCTGCCTTTCAATCAAGAAGATTTCTATTTCAAAGGTCAATATTATGGAATTTCTAAGCTAGAAGGTAATTCAGAAGACGTCTAGTGCAACCCATATCTAAGAAGGCATCACTTTTATAACATATCACAAATGGTCAGCCAATCCATCCTTGACTATTTCCTTGGGGAAGAAGGATCATTGACTTCTGAGGAAGTTCATTCTACTTTTGGGTAGCCTTGTTGGTGGTGACAGTGTGACACAGCATATAGAGAAGCACCCTCTAGGCCACGAGAAATCTGTGTTCAAGTCCTGCCTTTGACAAATGGTGACTGTGTGACACTAGATAAATCATTAACCACTCTCAGTACTCTAAGCAACTCTAAAATTTAAATTCTGGAGAAGATATTGAAAGGTCCTGACCAGTAGTTTTCTATATTAATGAAAACACAGGTCCAATTCTGCCATCCCAAAAAATGTTTTTAAGGAAGTTTTTCCTTCTTTCATGACTTCAGTTGCTGCTCACAAATTCCTGCCACTTGTTTGGGTTTTGCCCTCTCCAAAGTGAACAAATTCAATTCATCAGCCATAAGACAAACTTTCAAATACTTAAAGACAAATTATTATGTTCTCCCTGAGTCTCTTCTTCTCCAAGTTAAACATTCCTACTTCTTTTAATTATTTTTCAAACGACATAGGCTTCAGTCTTTTCATCAACTTTGTCACTTTCCCCTGGATGTTTTTCAGTACATCAAAACCCTTCCTAACCTTGCTTCCCACAAAGGGCCAAGGAAAAATATAGTGGGTATTTATCAACTGCCTGGCTGAAGATACTATTTGTCTGTTAATGAGAGTTCATTAACATTTCTAGCTGTCTTATCCCACTATTGATTCATGTTTCACTTGCAGACCACTAAAAGGTTTTTAACTGAACTGTTAGCTATTCATGTTCCTCCATCTTATACTTGTGGAATTGTTGGCTTTAAAAACTCAGTTGTACTTCCCAGATGTGTGACCCTGGGCAAGTCACTTGACCCCCATTGCCTAGCACTTACCACTCTTCTGCCTTGGAGCCAATACACAGTATTGACTCCAAGATGGAAGGTAAGGGTTTAAATTAAAAAAATAAAATAAAATAAAAAAAAACTCAGTGGTATGACTTTATATTTACCTCTATTAAATATGCTCTTATTAAATATGGCCTATAATTCCAATCTGTTGAGATCTTTGGGCACTCCGGTTGCTATAAAACATCGAACATTTCTGACTTTATATCAGCACACCTATTATCACCATCATAACCAACACTGTTACCACCACAAACGCCATCAACATTATCATCATGACCACCATCACCCCCATCAGAAATACTACTGTCCTCATCATTCCTACCATTCCCATTGTCTCGATCATTATCATCACCTTTGACAACATACCCACCATCAACATTACCACCATGGCAATGGCTACCATCACTATCATGTCTCTGTTATCATTACCACCGATATCTCCATTAACAATTACCACTGTCATCCTCATTGGCTGGGTCACTGTTACCATTGCCATCACTATAATGCCATCTTCACTACCACCATCAGCAGCATATCCAGCAGCAGCAGATTGCCACTAGCATCAAATGGAATTTGTTGCTTCTGTAGCAAACTCTCCCTCAGGAGGAAAAGGATGAGACAAGTGGGAGTAGTTTTTAGAGGTGAGAGACATAAATCAAACTGAGGCTCCTTGAAGGGAACTAAATTAGAGGTTATGTGAAGCCAGAGGAAGAACAAAGACTGAGCTTAGGAACAGGAATATCCATGAAATCCCAAAGACTGGCCTATCAGTTAGTTTCCTATCTCCCCTGATCCTTGGAGTTGTTAGGAGCTAGTCTGAGACCCAGTTCTAGGTGTGTTTCTTTTAAGAATAAGAATAGAAACAGGTCCCAGAATAAGAATCTTCTAGGATGGCTCCCTCATGCTATTGATTAAAGTTTATGGGGTTTAAGGCAGTTCTGGATATCCCTGCCTTTGAGAACCCTCTGATAGTGGATATCAGAGACAGGTTCTTGTACTCCAAGTGAAAGGCTACACAGATAAGAATTAGAAGATGATGGAGGGGGAATCTCTAATTATTTCATGCCTGACCCTGTAGCAGAAATGATAAGCCAGAATGGAAAGGATTCAAACCTCAGCACCAAGTACCCAGTGACCAGGACCATGAGGAGCTATTGGTGGAACGAGTACCAATTTGGCAAATTATTCTAAATCTATAGGGACAAACATGGAAGACAGCCCGAGAGACCTAAATGTGAAATTGGCAGCCTGGGGCATGGGGGGATTGGGGAATAGAGGGAGAAGTGATCCATGATAGTAGGATGGAGAGACAGAGAGACACAGAGAGTCACAGAGATAGACAGACAAAAAGACAGAAAAACAGATAGAGATGGAAGCAGAGAAAGAGACAGAGAGAAGGATGGATGAAAGATAGAGAATGTGAGTCAGAAAAACAGACACAGAGACTAAGAAATGGGAATATAGGTAAGAGATACATTAAGAAATAGAGACAGAGAGAAAGGGAGAGACAAGACTCAAAGATAAAGAGAGGATCACTGGCCATATAGAGAGACAAGGAGAGACATCTAAGGAGGATTTCTCAGCAGCCAGAGGTAGAGGGGGCAGGGAGGAGCAGAACATTTGTATTAAAGCAGTTTGCAGAGCTGGCCAGGAGCCTGCTTAATCCCCATGGCTATTTTTAAAGCTACTTCTTTTCCTCTAAGCCATTTCTCTCTGCTTTCTTTTTGTTAAGGAAACAAGTGAAGATCATGACTGCATAAAATCATGCCCATGGCATCTGGGAAAGCCCAAAGGTTCCAGTCCTTCACCTTTAATATCAGCATCGAGAGCTGATGGGTTACCTGTCTCAAGAGAAACTGTCTCATTGTCTACCTTCTTGGAGATGGGCCTAGCTGGTTCAAGGAGAGGGGAACTAGACTAGAAAAAGCTCAGGAGAAAGTAAAAATGGAGGAAAGGGATATTCCTCTGTCTTTCCATCTCACTTCTGCATTGGGATCTTCCTTAAGTAACTTCACTCCCACAACCCTACTTGCCACTTTCAGTAGGCCTACTCATGCATGCTATCTGGACCACAATGTCTCTTATGCTAAATAGTTCATTATCTGGAAAAGAATGCTAGGCCTTTAGATAAGGATGGTGTTTGTAAAGGTCCTGAGAGCTGTAAAGTTAATGATGATGGAAGGACTCTTTTTGCTTGAGCCAATATAGTTCAATACCTAGCACAATGTCTGACACACAGAAGGCCCTTAAAAGTTTGGGTAAAAGATGAATGAATTGAATAAATGAATGATGTTGGTGATGGCGATGTTACTCTGGTAATGACAAAAGATAGTCAATGATCCAACAAACATTTATTAAGCATTCCAATGTACCACTGAAAGGAAGAAATGAATAAATTTTCCCCAAATAGATCCATAAGGTATTAAGTGAAAAGAAATATCTGTAGATTTTCTATTTGGTTAATATCAAAGCATAGATAAGATTAAAAATAATGAATTCAGCATATATGTAAATATATCTGTACATACTTATACATTTTCCCCAAATTTATTCATTTCTTCCTTTCACCAGTCCCCATGGACATGCTAGAGATACATAGACAAAAATGAAACAGAAGAAAGATGGTGGTGATCGGATGATGATGATGGGTTTGAGCACCATGATGGTAAAGAAGATGGAGATCAGCTATGTCCGGCTCCCACTTGTAGCCTTTGGTCAAATAAGGTTTCCCTGTGTTAATCTGCAATTATCCATAGATCATATCCAAAGAACTTTTATATCTTCTAAGTCAGAACACTCAGACAGCAATATACTCGGTTCCCATGGCTTTGACCACTAAGTACAATGACCACTGCAAATTCAATTCCCACTTGCCAGTCAATATCAACATCTCTCTCTCTCTTAGAGGGATACTGCGGTGTCATGAATAGAATTGATGAAATGAACAGGCCTGGTTCACAAGGGTACAAGAAATACATGAAAGAGAGGCCCCTGATATCAGAGTATTTCTTTTTTTTAAATTGAAAATTTTCATTTAATTAATTAATTTAGAATATTTTCCCATGGTTAAATGATTCATGTTCTTTCCCTTCCCTCCCCCCCTCATAGCCAATGTGCAATTCCACTGGGTTTTATATATATGTATATATATATGTATATATATATATATATAATTGATCAAGACTTATTTCCATATTATTCTTAATTGCACTAAAGTGACTGTTTAGAGTCTACATCCCCAGTCATATCCCCATCGAACCATGTGATCAAGCAGTTGTTTTTCTTCTGTGTTTCTATTCCCACAGTTCTACCTCTGTCAGAGTATTTCTAAAGGGTCATCCAGTCTTTATCTCTGCCTCTATGCAAGCCCCACTCAAAGCTTATTGATTGGCTCTGCCCTATTTCCATTGACCACCCCATCTTGGCCAGAACAGCCCCTCTCCCTGACTAAGGGCACTCTCTTCCTCCAACTTACCAGGGCACAGGGCGATATTGCAGAATTTGGTCTGTTTCTCTGGACCTTCACAAGGGTTGCCTCCAAACTGAGGTGGGCGGCAGGTGCGGGTACGGTCCCGGAATCCCCTCCCACAAGTAGAGGAACACAGACTCCAGGGTGACCACTCATCCCAAGTCCCATGAACTGTGAAGAAAAGGCTGAGGTCATCAGGAGATTCTCTTGCATCTACAACATTACCAATTGTAACTACAACTCCTTTCAAGGAAGTCTGCACACTATTCATGAAAGTCAGGCTGTTCCTTCCTTAACTCCCTTTGCCTCTTGAAAACTAACTGTCATCAGAAAACCTTCCTTGATTCAGTTCACCTCTCTGATCAAACCAAGACAATGTATGATGAACTCTGTCCTGGTGTGAAAGTATACCATATATGTTTTGCATGATAATACAGATCAAATTGCTTACCAGCTCCAGAAAGAGAGAGAGAAAGGAGGAAGGAGGATAATTTAGATCCTATAACTTTGGGAAATTTATTTGGAAATTTATTACATGTAATTGGTAAAAATAAAATATCTTTATTAAAGTACACCATACTGGGTTTCCTCCTCAAACCAGCATCCCAAGGAGAGCTGAAAGGCAGCATTTATGTCTCCCCAAAGGACAGGGGCCATGTCTTTCTACTCCAAGACAATGTACCAGAAATCAAGAGTTGAGGTTTTTCTTGAACTAGAGGATCTTATATTCTAATATTCATCAGAGAGAAGACTTACCTGGACAGATAGCTGAGTTATTACATTGCCTCTGCTCCCTCAGGGGTCCACTACACTGGGTGCTATAGGATGAGGAAACGCAGAAACGGGTCCGCGTCTGCCACCCTTCGCCACAGGTAGTTGAGCAGACACTCCACGGGGACCATTCTTCTGCTGCAGGATCTCCTGTTGGGTCATGGGATATTAAAGTCAATTTCTGGCCAAAGGCAGCAAGAAAGACTTCAGGGAAGCTCAGTAGGAGACTTTTACACATGAGAATTATGAGATGATGGTCAGGCTCAGAAGACAGGTGTATAAGAGTGCTCAGGAGTCAATGGATGAATATGATGATTACAGTAGTCATAATAGTAATAAGAAGAGGAGAAAAAGAGGAGGAGAATAAGGGAAATGAAAAAGAATAAACAGAAGAAATTAGAGGAGAGAAGAAGAGGAGATGGAAGAAAAAGAGGAAAAAGCAAAGGATCTGGAGAAAGAGGAGGAGGAAGAGATGTTAACAAATAAATGGAATTTCTTCAGCCTTTTGTACTTTCATAGAACCTCAAAAGGGAGCTCAAAGACCAATATGAGCTATACTTCAACAATAATTCTCTCAAACACCACTGACAAGTGGTCTTGATTTTGCTTGATGACTTGTGCAGAAAAAGAACTCATGACCTACTGGGACAGTTCATTCCACTTTTAGATAGCTCTAATTAGTAGGAAATCTTTATGTAGAGTAAGCCTAAATCTGCTTCTCTGTAACTTCCACTCACTGTTCCTAGTTCTGTCCTCTGGGCCCAAGCAGAACAAATATAATCCTTCTTCAGTCCCTCAAATATTTGAAGACAATCTTCTTGTTCCCACTAAGGTGTCTCTTCACCAAGCTTAACAGCTTCAGGTCCCTCAAATGATCCTTCTATGGCATGGTTTGCCACATTAATTACTGTCTTCCTGGGTGAACTTTAATTTGACCTTCCTAAAAAAGAACTGAATACAGTTCTCTAAACACAGTTGATCAAGGAAAAGTACAGTGGAATTGTCACAATACCTCCCCCCACCAACCTCAGCCTGACTCTCCAGTCCTAGACATAAATCTTAATGATCTTTTTTGACTGTCATATCATAATATTAACTTGAATGTAGCCTAAAGTCCATTAAAACCTTTAGATCAGTGTCCTACTCACTATTATCTAAATATACCTTCCCATGTTATGTTTCTAGAGTTGATTTTTTTAAAAATCTAGGACAGATATTTACATTTATCTCCATTAAATTTTATCTGATTTTATCTAGTTTTCCATTCCAGATCAATGAAAGATTTTTTGACCTTTGTTCTTTTGTCCCTTTCAGTATTTGGTCACCTATAAATGTAATAAACCTGCCATCTACACAATTATTCAAGTCATGTCACTGATACAAATGCTAAGCACCACAATTTCTTGGGACACTCCACCAGAGACCTCCATCCAATTTGACATTGACCTTGGTATTAGCTAATTGATTATTCTTTGGGTGCTTTCTTGATTAGTCAAGTCTAAAACCTGGAATGGAAAGAATAGTCCAGTATGTTAAATCCAGAGAAACCAGGATTTGAATCTCAAATTTGAAGTGCTCTAAAGGGAAAATGTCATTTTTGGTAGTACCATTCCTGGCTGAGGAAGAATCATGGTCAAAGTCAGGCAAGGATGGGAAGAACTTCAGTGAGGGAGAATTGAGTAAGCTCAAAATCACTTCATCTGGGCGGGGGGGGGGGGAGATTCCTTTGATATATACATGGAATCATAGCATCTCAGAGCCATGATGAACCTCGGAGGTGGCATAGCCCAAACTATAGCTATCTCTGAAAAGCAGTCATCCAGAGACTTCTTAATGGGGAGCTCACTACCTTATGAAGCAACACACTTCTCCTTCTGACAGCTTGAATGGTTATAAAAGTTTTCCTTTGTACTTACATCAAGTTAATCTATTTCAACACAACTGACCCCAGTTCTGGTCTTTGGGGCTGCAGGGAACAAGTTAAATCCTCTTCCAAATTACAGCCCTTCAAACTTTTAATGACAACTATTATACTACCCTTAAATCATCTTTACTCCAGACAAAACTTTCCTGTTTCCATCAAAGGACTTTTATCCAGTTTTCACTCGGTGTATTATTTCCAAACCCACATATTCACTTCCTTTCATTCTGTAAATTAATCCCAAAAAATTTATCCTCGTGCCTAGAGACACTGCTGCTAAGTCTATACTGTAAGGGGGTTAAAGATAGGAAAGTGCCATCTTCTCCAAAATATTCTTAGTAGAAATTTTTGTTGTTGTGGTATAGAACTGGAGACAAAGAAGATGCCTATCTGTTGAAGGATAAATCAACAAATTGTGGTATAAATTGTAATCAACTAAGTGACGCCATAGCACACAGAGCACTAGACCTGGAGTCAAGAAGACCTGAGTTCAAATCAGACCTCAGATACTTACAAGTTATGTCACTCTTTATTTAAGTCATTTAACCTCTCCCAGTCTCTGTTTCCTCACATGTAAAATAGGGGTAATAATAGTATCTACTTCATCGAGTTGTGACAATAAAATAAGATAATATATGTAAAGCACCTCATACTAGGACTTTAAAGAACCATATAAGTGTTAGCTATTAATCACTGTACAAAGATGTAATAGAATATTAATGCATGCTAAGAAATGATGAATATGCAGAATTCAGAAAAGCATGGGAAACCTTGCATAAATAATATGGAGCATAGTAAATAGGACCAGGAAAGAATACACAGGATGACTGCAAAAATGTAAATGTTAAGAGCAAGAACAACAAAACCAAAGTCGAGTGCTATGTAACTATAATTTGGTTTTGGTCCTGAAGAAGAGATGTGAAAACTTCTTTCCTTCCCTTTCTTATAGGGACTACTGGTGTGCAACATTGCATATACTGTCAGTCTTGGTTAATATATATTTATTCCATATATAATTATATATGTATATGTTTTCTCTCCTGATATAATGGAAGATCATGAGAGTTAGCAGTGTTTCAGTCTTTGTATTTATATCTGCAGCACCTCATAGAGCTTCTAGGACACAGTGGGTACTTAATAAATTTTGGCAACTGATTAATTAATTGATGTATTGATTTTTATAGATTTTTAAAAAATTCTTTGTTGTAAGAGATGTTTCACTACAAAGGGAAGGAAGAAGAGATTAAAAATATGTTTACCTTCTGTCTTAGAATCAATACTAAGTATTGGTTCAAAGGCAGAAAAGTAGTAAGGGCTGAGAAATTGGGGTTAAGTAACTTGTCTAAGGTCACATAGCTAAGAAGTTTCTGAAACGAAATCCGAACATAGGATCTCTCATCCCCAGGCTTGGTCCTCTAACCACTGAGCTACCTAGCATACCCAAAAGGGATATTTTTTTGAAATTAAGGTAAATTAAAAAGAAAATCTATCAAAAAAAGTTTTCAAAGTTGTCTTTACTGTTGAAGTCAGAATGTAAATCAAAGTATACTATGTTTTACTTTAGTTTATTTGGGTTTTTATTTGGGGATTTTGGTTTTATATACCAAGATGAATAATATGGAAATATGTTTTGTGTGATAATATATGTATAACCCATATCAACTTGCTCATCATCCCCTAGAAGGAGGAAAGAAGGGAGGGAGGGAAACAATTTGGGTCATATAACTTCAGAAAACTTATGTGTAAAATTGTAATTACATATAATTGGTAAAAAAATGATATTATAAAAAATAAATGTGTCCTTGAATTCTAGAATATTTGGAGAAAAGAGAAAGGAGAAACATGAAAAGAAAGTAAAGGGAAAGATGAAAGTAGGTAATAGTGAGAAGAAACTCTTAAATATAGCAGCAATAAAAAAGGAAGAGATACAAATAATTAGTATCAGATTTCTAAGTTCAAGGAGTAAAAAAAATGGATCAGGATAGGGAAGATTCAAGGCCTCTAGAGCCTCAGTTAAGAGAATTTTAGTAAAGAGTTAATGCTCTGTGGCCAGTCAAAATCCCCTCATGCTGAGGGGAGGAGCTGGTGTCTGGGGGAGATCATCACAAGATAACAAATCTCAGAATCTCAGAGCTGAGAGGGATCTGAAGGTCAACTTCTGCAAGGATCCCCTTTATACCTGACAAATAGTTATCCAACCTTAATGACCAAGGTTGAAACTCAGGCCAGAGCTAAGCATCCTTCATTGGGGGTGATATTTGTATCATAACTGAGCAAGATGCCTGATGGTGGAGCTATCAGCCAGGAAAACCTAAGGTGTACCCCACCCCAAACTCCCAGAGTCTTTAGTTAAATTCAGATAGATTCGCTTGGGGTACACTCAGGCTGAGCTAAGCTGAACAGATTTCTTGTCAGAACCTGCACCCTAGTGTGCTATTTCTGAATTTCTATTACCCTTTTCCCTTGTGAATAAACTCTTGAAATAGCACACAAAATCCTGTATATGTGTGAAGCAGATAGCAGGTAGTGGGGAAGAAAGGTAAGAAAAAAGGAAAGAAGGAAGAGAGGGAGTAAAGGAAGAGGAGAAAAATGGAAGAAGGAGAGAGAGAGGAAGGCAGGAAGGAAGGAAGGGAAAGAAGAATGAAGAAAGGGAGTGAAGGAAGGGAGGGAAGGAGGAAGGGGAAAAGGAGGAAAAGAGGAAGGGGAAAGGAAGGAAGGGAGAAGGGAGAAAGGAAAGAAGGAAGGAAGGAAGGAGGGTGAAAGGGAAGGAGAGAGGGAGGAAGAAAGAGGGAGGGAAGGAGGAAGGAAGGAAAGTATGGAAGAAAGGAAAAAGATGGGGAGGGATGGGGGAAAGGAAGGAGAGAAGGAAGAAAGAAGGGAGGAAAGGGAGGAAGGAAGAGGCAGGAAAGGAGGGAAATAGGGAGAGAAAGAAACAAATATTTATTAAGTGCCCCCTATTTTCCCCATTTTACAGATGAGGAAATTGAATCTCAGAGAGGTTATGCCCAGTGTCACATAGCTAGTGTTGGAACCTGGATACCAGGTCTCCTACCTTCAAGACTAGCATTCTGCCTATTACATGGTAATGGCCCTCTTTTAGCACAGGCCATATCAGAACAGGAATCTCCTCTATAGTCCATCAATCAGTAGTTATTCAACCTTAACTTGAGGGGAAACTCACTAACTCCTCGAGGCAACTGTGCAACAGCTATGATGCTGAGGTCCTGCTTCTAGCCTTTATCCCAGAATAGCAATCCCCTAGGGGATGCTTTCGTGGGTGCTGAAACTACAGCTGCTGAAGACCTAGAAAAGAACATTTTTAACATCAAAATCTTTGGCACTTCGGTTCAATAGAAACTGATAGGATTTAATCAAAGGAAATTGCTTTTAAGAAGAAGCAAAACCATCCGCTTTGCTGCTAAACTCTCAGGACCAGGGGACCTTTCCATTTACCTCGCAGCTAAAACCTCCTATATATACTGTCTCCCTCATTAGAATGTGAGCTCCTTGAGGGCAGGGACTATTACTTTTCATCTGTTTTATCTCTAGGAAGCTGGTGCTGCAGTGGTTAGAGTGCTGAGCTTGGAGTCAGGAAAATCTAAATTTAAATCTGACCTCAAACATTCTTATTAGCTTAGTGACCTTGAGTAAATCACTTAAGTTCTGTTTTCCTTGGTTTCCTCAACTGTAAAAAGGTGATAATAGCATTGCAGTTATAAGGATCAAAGATAAAATTTGTAAATCATCTGGCACATAGTAGTCACCATATAAATGTTAGCTATTATTCTTTAGCATAATGTTTTGCACAGAGTAAAGACTTAATAATTTAATTTTTTCTTTCATTTATTCATTCAAATCCTTCCTCATACTGAGATGAAATCTGCATCCCTCCAAGTTCCTCCCATTATTGTTGCCCCCGCCTTCTGGGATCAAGCAGAGTAAGTCAAAATCGTCTTCCACATGACTACCTTTCAAATACTTGGGGACAAGTATCATATTCTCATTAAATCTTTTCTTCTCCAGTCTAAAAATTGCCCATTCCTTCCATCTACCCCCTTATTAAGTTGCTTTGGGTCATCCTTCTGTCTCTGGACCTGAATCAGCTTATTATTAATGCATTTTTTCTTTTTAAAACCTTACTTTCTATCTTAGAATCAATAATGTATACTAGTTCCAAGGCAGAAGAGCAGTAAGAGCTAAGCAGTTGGGCATAAGTGACTTGCCCAGGATCACACAGCTAGTACATGTCTGAAGTCAGACTTCAATCCAGGACTTCCCATCTCAATAGAGACCAGGCTCTCTATTCACTGAACAAATAGCTGCCCCCTGTGCTGGCTTTTAAATTCAGAAGTTGTAAAGATATATAGAGGAAAAATTCAAAATGATCTGATTTTCCTAGAAATTAGGCTTTTATCAAGTTCTCAAACAGTGTCTACCTTGCTAGCTTTCCGGTTCCTGGAGGCTTTTCATTGTCACTAGAATTCCATTTCTCTTCTGTTTCAGTCTTTTCCCATCATCCCTCCCACAGTGACCACTTGGATACGTTTTTAAGGAGATTCCTGTTCAGAGATGATCTGAATCAGATGACCCCTGAGATACTCAACAATTCTTTGATTTGCAGAATGGGAGAAGGGTCTCCTACTGGCAACCAGTCCCTTGGATATTTCTAGGTCTTAAGTGACCTCCCTTGGAATCATTCTCTTTCCTTCCCTGCTTTATTTGTAGACAGAACTCTTGGTCAGATATAGGTTGGACTAGATGGCCTCTGAAAGTCCTTTCAGCTCTGAGTATATGGTCCAGTCTTCTGTGGACCCTCATGCTCTCCTGAGCTCCCATCATCCTCCCTTTCACACAGATGGAATTCTCTTTCTAAGACAGGGATTAAGGGGATACTACTATCCACCCTCTCATTCTACTGCTGGCTCTATGAAACAGAGAGCACCATACAGGACTGGGATGGGGGAAAGGAGATCATTACAAAAGACAGCTCTTATCAGGAAACTTGGCCTTTCCTTTCAAAAGGGACAGGAAAGCACATAGTTAAAAATAATCAAGGGAAACATTCAAGTTTGAAAGTATCAAGGAAGTGGGGGTGGGCTATGGAAGTGGGAAGAACATCAGACATGGATTCAGGAGACTCTGATCTTGCTCCCACTCTTGCCACTTGCTAGGTAGGTGACCTGGACCAGGGTCTCCTGAATCCAAGTCTACTGTTCTCCCCACTCCCATCCAATCCATCCTCCATTTAGTTGCCAGTGGTTTTCCTAAAACATGGGTCTGAATGTGTCACCTTCACCCACATTCAATAAAACCCAATGACTTCCTATTGCCTCTAGGATCAAATACAAAATACTTTGTTTGGCATTCAAAGCTCTCCATAACCTGGCCCCCTTCTATCTTTCAAGTCTTTTTATACTTTCCTCTATATCACAGACCCTTCGATCCACTGACCTCGTGGCTGTTCCATGAACAAAACATTTCATCTCTTGGCTCTGGGTATGTTCTCTGGTTGCCTCCCATGCCTGCCATGCTCCCTCTTCCAGCTTCAGCCTCCTGACTTCTTTTAGGTCTCAACTCAAAGCCCATCTTCTACAAGAAGCCTTTCCTAAGCCTTCTTAATGCTTGTGCCTTCAGTCTCTTGATTATTTCCTATTTATCCTGGATCTAGCTTGTTTGTAGATGTTGGTTGTGAGCTCCTTGAGGGCAGGGACTGTCTTTCTGTATCCCTAGTTTTTAGCACATAGTAGAGACCTAATGAATATGGAACGACTGACCAATTGGCTGGCATCATATTGTGAACACCTTGAGAGCAGGGACTGTTTCTGCCTTTGTACCTCCTTAGCACAGTGGCTGAAAAATAATAGCACTTAATAAATACTTGCTGGCTTGGCTTGATGGATTGGTTACACATCACTGAAAGTACAGAAACTAGAAAACCCTTAAAAGGGAAGCTACAAAGGATTCAATCAATCAATAAACATGCATGGAGCACCTACTACATATCAGTCACTGTGCTAAGTGCTGGGCATACAAAAGGAGGCAAAAAGGCCCTGCCTTCCAAGGCACTTGACCCCTATTTCCTAGTCCTTGCCACTCTTCTGTCTTGGAACCAATACTTAGCAATGATTCCAAGATGGAAGGTAAGGATAAAAAAAAAAATCCAGCCCTCAAGGAGCTCAACATTTAAAGGATAGGGGAGGGGGCAGCTAGGTGGCTCAGTGGATTGAGAGCCAGGACTAGAGGCAATAAGTCCTAGATTCAAATCTGACTTCAGATACTTCCTAACTGCGTGTCCATGGGCAAATCATCTAACACCATTTGCTTAGAACTTACTGCTCTTCTGCCTTGAAATCAATATAGAGTTCTGATTTTAAGATGGAATGTAAGGGTTAAAAAAATAGACTCTAAAGGATGGGTGATCAGGCTAGATGACCACTCAGGACCATTCCAGCTGCAATATTCTCAGATCCTACAAGACTCTGACTATGATTCTCTTACTCTATAGTTCTTGAATTCTAATGTTGAACTCAGCTGGGTCCTCCCCAATTTTTTTTCTTTCCTTCTTTTTAATCTCAGAAGAAACTACCATTTAGCTCTATCTTTTTGGCTTCACTTCAATACTTTGAGAGATCTCTCATCAATCTAGGTAATGCCTTTACATGCACAGAATAAAATCCATTTTCTCGTCACTGCTGATCCTCTTTCCTTTCTGCTTGCACATTTTCTTACTGAATGTCTTCAACATCACTTCCTGCACATGTCAGCAATTGTAACCTGCTGCTGTCTACATACGCCCACCATGCCTCTCCTTCTTGCCCTTTGGGTCACAGGTAATTTGCTTCTTAGGAGATAATGGTGTTCCATGATTCACAGCCATATAGTCTCACCAGGAAAATAATCATGTTGAGAAGATGGGTTTCAGCACAGGAATATTTCAGGATCAGTGAAAGCTGTATGCATGCAATTGTCTTTTTTCCTTTTCAAGTTTGGGCCAGTTCATTTTCCATCTGCAGTATCTGTTCACGATATACCAGTTGTAACAAAAAGCCTCTAGGGATAGGTAAGTGGCTCAGTGGATAGAGAGCCAGGCTTGGAGATGAGAGGTCTTGGGTTCAAATGTGGCTTAGACATCTCCTAGCTGTGTCACTGGGCAAGTCACTTAACCCCAATTGCCTAGCACTTACCACTTGGATTAAAAAACCAGAATGACTCAGAGGAAAACAGTTTTAAAGGTCGTCCTCCAATGTCTCCCCTTCCCGGCTCCTAACAAGGTGTTCTCCATGCATAATCTACAAGGTTCCTATGTAGATAGGGCCACAGAGAATATTTTCTGCCTGAGAAGAAGCCTTAGTAGAGGCTTTTAAGACAGAAGCTAAGGATTGAAAAAAATAGAAGACTTTTCATATCTCTTCCAACTCTGAGAAGCTATGATGCTGATGGAATAACTCAATGGTGGACTATCCAACTACACACTATTGTGGATATGGGTAATCCAAGGCAATCCAGTCCAGAAAACACTTAACTGCCTAAAGTGTACTGTAAGTCATTGTGCTTGGCACTGGAGATGCAACAATAGAACCCCAAAAAAGTGCCTTCCTTCAAGTAACTTGCATCTATGAGAATTTATTTTTTATATACTACATTAATCTGTATATAAGCATCAGTGAGAATTTCTGTGTATTCCTGAGTCTGGTTTCTGGGTCAGAGAATTCCATCCAGTTTAATGCTTTTTGCATTTCTTTGTCCTTAGGAATTCCAATGAATGTTTTCCTTTTTAACAGAATTTGCTTAATAGAAAGGAGAGATAAGAACTCTCTTCCTGCCTACATGAGATTCATCACCTATAGTTTGGGGAGGGGTGGATAGTTTGATGGACCACCTCCTAATTAGATATTTATCAATTAGAGATGCTTTGGGATATTCATAGCTCCTAAAACTCTTTTTAGAGATCTGCCTAAGGGACATTGGTAGCTTTCTTCATCAAGAGAGCCATTGACCTATCACTTTATTGGTAAAAATGGTAATCTAATCAATAATTGGATGTTCTTCTGCAAAATCAGTCTCTTGAAATAATTTTAATGATAACACATCCTACTGAGGGGTTACAACATGTAAAAAGATGAGTGAATAAATGAAAGATAAGCAAACAAGTGACAAGTAAACATTTAAAGAGGTCCAAAGTATTGACAAACCAGAATGATCAAGAAAGGATTTCCCTAGAAAGTGTCATAAGAACTGAGCCCTGGAGTATGCCAAGGAGGTTTTGAGGCTGAAATGAGTGTAAGACATTCTTGACCCACTGGGGCTTTTTCTATGTACATTGCTAAGCAGTGCTATTTATTGTGGTTATCCTGGAGGAGGGCCCGTAATATGATTCATGAAACACACTGCCATCACCAAAAAGAAATAAGTTCTGGCCTCTCTCTTGGCCAACTTGGAATCTTTGTGGGATATTTTCCATGACAGAGTAGAACACCCTTATGGAGTTTTCTATCCCTCCTCGAAGTTTCACTGGGTCCTGATGATCAGAGAATGGTTGAACCACATTCTCTGTATCCTTATCTTACCAGGAACTTTATAGAATCTTAACTTGCATTATGGAGAACACCTTGCTGGGGGCCTGGAAGGGGCAACATTGGAGGACAGGCTTTAAAGCTTGTGCTTTCCTCTGGGCCATTTTGGTTTTTTAGTCAATAAATAATAAGTGGAATATCTTGTCTTTCTTGGCATTTTCAGATTAATTTAGAACTCTTATCTACCAACTGAGATCTTCAAATGATTTTGAACCTTAAAGACTAGGCAAGTTCCCTGAGCTATGGAGAGGTAAAGAAGGCATCTGCCCAGGGTCCCAAAGCCAGTGTGTTAGAGGTGGGCTTGAACATCTCCATTAGATCACCGTGCCTTTCTACTGGAATCTAGTGTGGCCTGACAGACAATCCCTGTAAAAATACTCACTTTCCTTCATGTGTATATATAGTGTGTGTATGTATATATGTGTAAGTATGTATGTACATATATATACTGTATACTATGTGCATCTGTATCATGTTTGACTGACACCATATTGTAAACTCCTTGAGAGGAGGCGCTATCTTTGCCTTGGTATCTGCTTAGTACAGCATCTGGCACGTACTGGCTCTTAATAAATGCTGCTTGACTCTCGTGTTCCACATCATGGACCATATTGTGTGTATTTATGTAAGTATTAAATAGATATTTATGCAGATATACTATACATGCTATATGTAAAGTGCTTATATGTGTACCTATGTACACACATGCCTATATGTATATCATATATAAATCTGGGTATACACATACTGTGTAGATATACCATACATGTTACATATATAAAGTGTTTGTGTATACATATACACATATGTAAATAGTATCTAGAAATATGTGTATATGTATATGTCAATTGCTACATGTATAAAGTGTTTGTATGTATATATACATGTATATAAAATCTGTGCACATACTATTGTTCTATACATATAAAGTGTTTGTGTGTATATATGCGTGTATGTACATGTATATGCATGCATGCATGTATTGTGAAGATTGGATTTGGCTCTCCCCTGATTGTAACAATGAAGGTACTTAGCTCTTCCTTTATTGTGAAGATTAAATTGTAATCCCCTGTATATTTTTAGATTTAAATCCCCAAAATTGTAAACCCAGTATTTAAAGTGGATCTACCCATTTTAACCACAAAAAGGTATGAACTAACCACAAAAAGGTGTGAATTAACCACAAAAGGTGTGAACACCCATTTCATACATTGAGTGGGAGGTCTGTGACCCATGTGTGAAAGAGTGGGCAGTCCTGGAGAGGAGCCTCTGCTGTGATTGTTAGACATAAAATTTAGGGGAGGTGATGCAAGAGAAAAAGGTCTTTAAATAGTGGAAACAGAGACACACAGAGATTCATCATCAGTCACTCAGAGTTGGACTGGAAGAGAATTACTCATAATTGGAGTGAAGACAGTCACTTGGAGCTGGAGGGAAGATAGACACTTGAGGAGAGACTGGAAGACAGACACTCAGGCTTGGAGTGAAGACACTTGGCTATGGAATTGGACCCCTGGAGGAGCTCCTGCAGGAGACCTCAGATTGCTTTCCTTTTAGATGGTCACTGTGCTGAGAGTAAAAGCTGACTTCTTTCCTTGCCTTTTCTGGAGGTGTGAACCTCTGAGAAAGGCCCATCATCTTGAAACTCCATTCCCCTGACTGGTGCCTTAGAATTTCTACCTGGCTCAGAGGAAACCAGAGTTTTCTCTCTCTCTCTACCCTTTTCTCTCTTCCTTAATATCTTCCCTTTATTATAAAATAAACTACCATAATTCCACTTACTTGAGTAATTCATTTTGGGATTTAGAAATTAAATCCCTGGTAACCACCAATTAATCAATTAATCTATTCAGTCTAACAACATAAATTTAACAGTATATATATATATATATATATATATATATATATGCATACACACACACACACACACATATATATATATACATATGTGTGTGTGCATGGATAGGTAGATAGATGGTTGGATGGCTGGAGAGAGAGAGACAGATTAGATAGACAGAGATTATATTGATCGATTGATAGGTAGATAGACAGAGAAAGAGAAATGGAGATATTAGATTGATAGATATATAGAGCCAGATTAGATAGAGAGATTAGTTAGATAGATAGACAGACAGACAAAGAGAGTTATTAGATATTAGAGAGAGTTAGATTAGATAGAGATTAGATAAATAGACAAAGAGAAAGATATTAGATAGATTGATAGAGAAACAGACAGATATATATATATATATATATATATATACAGAGATATAGATAGACAGATTAGATAGATGTAGATAGACAGAGAGACAAATAGAGAGTCATAGACAGATAGATAGATAGACAGACAGATGATAGGCAGCTAGGTGGCATAATGGATAGAGCACTGGACCTAGAGTCAGAAAGACTCATCATCCCGAGTTTAACTGGCCTCCAACACTTACTATCTGTATCTACAAGTAATTTAACTTCTGTTTGCCTAAGAGGTAGCTCAACCAAAATGATCAAGAAAGGATTTCCCTAGAATGAGTTGAGTCCTGGAAGATGCAGGGAAGTTTTGAGGCTGTGATGAGTATGAGACATTCTTGACCCTCTGGGCTTTTTCTACATATATTGCTAAGCAGTGCTATTTTGTTGTAGTTGTGGTTCTCCTGGAGAAGAACTTATCCGGGTCTCAAACACTTACTAGGTGTGTGACCCTGGCAAGTCATTTAATCCTGTTGAACTGGATATATATATATATACACACATATACATATACATATATACACACATATAAATATATATACACAAACATACATATATATGTAAATATATATTAACATATGGCATCTAATGGGCACAGTGAAAAAAGAATTGTACTTGGTAGTCAGGAGAACTGAGTTCAAATTGTACCACAGACACTAGCTATGTATCTCTACAAGTCTCTTAAAAACTTTTTCAGTCTGTTTGTTCATATAGGATAATAAAAGCACCTAATTTACAAGGGTGTTGGGATAAGCAAACCAGATTACATATATTGATATACATATACATATATAGTGCTTTGCAAATCTTAAAGTGCTGTATAAATGTTAGCAGCAATTATTTTGGTGTTAACTATTCTGTTGAATACTATAAGGACAAAATGTTGTCTTATAAAGACTACAAAGATGAGAACATATCCATATGAGTGGTAGTTGTCATGATCTCCTCATTCACTTCTTTACTATGATAAAATTTTGATTCTTTTTTTCTCTCTCTATTTTCTCAGCATCTTCCTGTATGGGTGATGTATCTGGAAAATTGAACCCTGAGTGCCTTCAAAATCAGGTTGCCGCCAGCACAAATTCATTCTGTTTGTACTTGGTCAGATTCAACTGTTCTGTCTGAATTCATGTTGTCAAATGTCATTTTATTTCCATCTCCTCCTATGAATTGGACGCTGAGGTGTTAGAGTGCCAATGTGATTGTTTCACTTTCATCAGCGATGAGTCTTTGATAACACTGGCTGATCTGGGGCGTGCATTTATAATAGCCATTCATAGTTCCTTAAGGTCTGGGATTCAATCCCTCCTTAGTCCCACTTGCTAGATTCTCCCTGCAAAACACAACTAAGGTGCTACATCCCCTAAGAAACCTTCTTGGATTTCCTTCCCCTACCTATTTTCCCTTTTCACCTGACCTATTTGTGTACAGACTGTGTTCTCCCCCAGAACTACTCCAGAAGAATATCAGCTCCTGATCAGTAAGAGTATTTAAGAGAGACAGAGACAGAGTCAAAGAGACAGAAAGACAGAGACAGAAGGAGAAAGGGGGGTGGAGGGAGGGAAGGAGAAAGGGATATGGAGGGAGAGGGAGAGAGATGGAGAAAGGGAAGGAGGGGAAGAGAAATAGAAAGAGACAGAGAGATGAAGGGAGGGAGAGAGACAGACAGAGATAGAAAAAGGACCAGGATGGAGGGAGAGAAAGGGAGAGAAAGGGAGAGGAACAGAGAGAGGGAGGGAGAGGGAGAGAAAGAAGTAGAGACATAGAGAGGAAGAGAGGGAGACAGAGGAAGAGAGGGGGGCAGGGAGGGATGGAGGGAAGGAGGGAGAGAAAGAGATACCCACACAAATATGAATATATATGTATATCTTTATCTTTTTATCCCCAGCACCAAGAAGTCAAGCCAACAAACATTTATTAATGGTTTATTACGTGTAGAACACTGTCCAAGGTGCTAAGAATACAAAGAAATTTATTTGGAGATCAATTGAATTTTATACCTTAGGATTATCAGTTTAGAGCTGAATAGGTCCTTGAAATTATTGCATCCATGATAATACATGTATAACCCAGATTGAATTGCTTGCTAGCTCCAGGAGGAGGGAGAGAGACAATTTGGATCACATAACTTCAGAAAACTTATGCAGAAGTTTGTTATATCATCTTTATGATAATAATTAAAAAAAAAGAAATCATTGTATCCAAATCTCTTGTTTAGAGATAAAGAAATTGAAGCCAAGTAGCTAAGGTCAAGAAGTAAAGTCGTTTCCCCACAGTCATACCAGTTGACAAGCAATAGTAGGAGGATTAGAATTGACATCTTCTGGGTCCAAATCTAGCAGCCTTTCTATTTATTTTTCTTTTTACTTTAGTTTATAAATGTATTTTGTTGGGACTTACATCAAGCTGTCTATACAGTGTTAACACCTTGTAAAGAGTTTATTGAAGTTCAGATTTTGTCCCACCACTGTTTTGAGAGATGAAATTGCTTTTGAGATCCCAGTATCTTTTTCTGAATTCCTTCACAAATGAGTTTGTGCTCTAGACAGCACCATACCTCTCACCCTGGCAAGGAGATTAAGTCATTGCTGACTTAGGAAGGTTCTGGTCTCCTTTGGCCTCAGTGTCTACATCAGTTACAGTTTCTATGACACCGTGAATATCAGGGCCATTTCTTTGATCTGGACCCACAAGGGAACTGTGAAAGGAAATCCTCAGGAGGAAATTCAATTTACCAATAGGGGTCCTCAGTCTTTGATTCTATATCTTTTAGAGCCTTGTTGAACTCTTTTGTTTACTGAGATGTGAAGAAGGCCCTTGACCATAGTCACAGCCCATGTCAGAGGTAAGACTTAAGTCCCTGACTTTGAGACTGGCTCTCTATCTTTTAGTTCACAATTCCTCTCCATTGGATGGACATCTTTCTTTTATATCTTTCCTTTTGCTCTGAGTCAACAACTTGTCCAAATAGGTCAAATAATAATAAAAATAATAATTTACATGTATTTATCATCTTAAGACTTAAAAAAAAACCCTTACCTTCTATCTTAGAATCAATACTAGGTATTGATTCCAAGGCATAAGAACAGTATGGGCTAGGCATTTGGAGTTAAGTGACTCACCCCAGGGTCACACAGCTAGGCAATGTCTGAGGTCAGATTTGAACCCAAGACCATCTCATATCTAGGCCTGACTCTCAATCCACTGAATTACCTAGCTACTCCTATCATTTTAAGATTTGCAGAGTTTTTTTCCATCTGATCCGCAACCTTGGTGAGTTAAGTGCTAGTATTACTCTCATTTTACACATAAGGAAACTGAGGCAGATAGGAATGAATCAATTGGTCCAAAATCAATGAGTCAGGATTCAAACTCAGATCTCTCTGATTCCAAGCCCAGTATTTTATCCACTGCACCATCTAGTTGTCTCAGACCGTTTAGAACTACTGTGATTATGGGTGCCATCTTTATATATTTATTCTTGCAGCTGGATATTGATTTGGATTTTTCCTCTAATGGCTGAAGTGTTTGACTATACATGAATATATAAATCTGAAATGACCCCTACATCAGCTTCTGACTCCCTTCTTGAAAATATCCATGGTGTGGATTTTGTGAGAAGTCTATGAGACTGATTCTTTAACTTTCTATCTAGAAGACATTTTTCAAGAGAATTTGCACCCCTATTAAGTGGCACAGTGGATAGAGTCCAGGAGTCAGGCAGACCTGACTCTGCAGCCTGCTTCAGATCCTTAATGCTATATGACCAGCTAATTGTTAACCTATGTCTGCCTCAGTTTCCTCACTTATAAAATGGAGAAAATAGGAGACCTGCCTTCCAGGGTTGCTGCAAGGATCAAAAAAGATAGCTTTATGTCTTTTTGCACTTTATATAAAACTTTAAAAGGTTCTATAAATATTATTATAGTATAAATGTTATATATAATAGTTAATACATATAATAAAATGTTATTATTATTACTTTGAATTGAAAAGAACCCACAGTAATATATTCATTGATTTGTAGAATCTAGTCTAGTTCTTCCCCAATTTTTTATAATTCTTCATCCTCAGCAAGAGAGGTTGGTCCAAAAGTTTCCATTGTCTTCATGGAATTCTTTTATGCTAATGGTCATGGCAAATATGAAACATGGAGATGACCGAGCATGCCAGATCTCTGGGTACATGAGGAAACCAGGGGAACCTGTGAGCTTCTTTCTATTGGGTTTCAACTTCCTCATGCCTTCTAGAGTATTAGTAATAAGGATGCCAATGCCAGTGTGATCCCGACCCTCTAGCTGTAGATGAACTTAGTAGTTATTGGGAAAGGCTAGCATATGTAAGGCATCAACAGCTAAATTAATACTTATAAATGGTCTAAAAGACAATCATTCTTAGCACCCTTTGCCTCCTTTGAAACTGCTCTACCATCACAATTGCAAATTGGAGATAATAATTGTACCTCTGTTAGAGGGTTGTTCCTGGGTTCAAATCTGGCTTCAATATTTCCTATTTGTGTGACCCTGGGCAAGTCACTTGACCCATTGCTTTGTTGCCTAGTTCTTCCTGTTCTTCTGCCTTGGAACGAATACAGTTGCCTCTTACTATATCATGGTTCACTCACCGTGGCTTCATTGTATCATGTTGGTTTAAAAAAAAATCTAATTCTATATCATGGAGTGTTCATTATATCACAAGATTTTGAGAATGACTATCATACTGTACACAATGGAAATGCAGTATGCCATTACTGACTGAGTAAGTTTGCCAACATGAGATTGTACTATTGGCTGAAAGGCAACCAACCACAGCACTATGTTCTGTATCCTGGGCTCTGATTGGCTCAGTGTTTATAAGTGTGTAGAAAAGGTTAAGAAGAGTATGAAAAAGATTTATAGGAGAGTAAGAAGGTCTTTAAATATACATAAATAATAAAATAAATATAATGCCACCACTTCACAGATTTTCACCTATTGTGGGGGTCTTTGGAACATAACTCCCACAATAGGTGAGGGATCACTGTACATAGAATTAATTCTAAGACAGAAGATAACAGGTTCGTTTTTTTTTTTAAAGAACTTAGCCAGTGTCTGGCATACAATAGATGCTTAATAATAAAAGATCTTCCTTTCCTCCTTCCCTTAAATAACTTACTCCTGGTCAACCAGACAGTATATATCCAAGGTGGAGTTTGAACCAGGTTTTCCTAACTCCAAGGCCACCACTCCAGTCACTATACCAATGCTACTAGCTGTATTATAGTTTTATTCATTCTATCAATTTCCACAGCTTCACTTTCTGGGAAGCTTCCTAGTGAGGAACCTCTGTAGACTTAGCTTTACACTAAGAAAATTTCCCCCAAACCATTTCCTAGCCTTGCTCCACCCCTTACCCCATGCAGAAGTCCCCTCCACTTTGGTCTTCTTTCTTACCTGTTTGGGGGGATGGATACCCAAACTGCTGCAGGTCATCAGCTTCCTCTCGCCTCCGGGTGTCCGTGGACCTCAAGGATTGACTCCTAGAATTATATCTTCCACTTGCTATTTGGAAGAAGAAATATAGAGGGTTAGAGAAAAAGGGGGAGATCAAAATACTGGGTCTGTTGCTAGCTCAAGTTCCAGCCTCTCTCCCCTCTCTGATTATCCCCTACCCAGGCAAGAAGAGATTGTGTCATCCTCAGAACAAAGGCTCCCTGAAGTCAGGGGTTGGGTTCTTCCCTTCAGACCAGGGACTTCCCAAGGCCAAAGGCAGTGTATCCCCTTTAGACCAGAAGCTCCCTGAAGTCAGTGGTCTTGTTTCCCCTCATATCCTACTCAGGTTCCCCAAATTCTTTCTGATAAGACCTGCTGAGTCTGGCCTCATGACCAGAAAGGTTCATAAAATTTGAAAAAAGAAAAGACAAAAGCTCACACAGTGGCACTCTCATTATAATTTGATTTAACATTATGGAAGGATTTTAAAAATGCATGAAGTCATTAAGGTCGATTATTAGAGAAATCTCATAAGCTGAGACTGTGGGCCAGGGAGAGAGGCAGCCCCATTGGGACTAGATTTGTTCAAGGCATACCCCCTATAAAATCAGGCCTCAGAAGATACAATCTGGCATAGTGGGATGAACCCTGAACTGTGAATTAGGACATGAGTTCCACTGCTTTCTAAGTTACTCAATAGAGTCCTAGAATACCAGACCTGGAAAGAGCCTTAGAGACCATCTGAAATATGGATTCTTAAACTTTTTTTGAGTCTATGGAGCCTTTTAGCAATCAAGTGAAGTTTGAGGATCCTTTCTCAGAATTATGCTTTTAAATGCATAAAATAAAATACATAGGATTACAAAGGAAACCAATTGAAATATGGTTATTTTTGTTGTCGTCCAATTGTTTTCAGTCAATCTTCTTGACCCCATTTGGGGACTTCTTGGCAAAGATACTTGAGTGATCTGACATTTCCTTCTCCAGCTCATTTTAAAGATGAGGAAACAGAGGCCAACAGGATTCAATGACTTACCCAGGGTCACACAGATAGTAAGTGTCTGAGACCAGATTTGAACTCAGGAAAATGAGTCTTTCTGAATCTAGGTCCAGCACTCTATCCACTGCTTCATTTAGCTGAAATGGCTATCCAAATGTTTTTAAAATAATTTCATAGATTCCAGGTTAATGACCCCTTGATTTAGCAAAAGCCTGAGAGAGAACTAGAGAGAGAGAGACAGACAGACAGACAGACAGACAGACAGACAGACAGAGACAGAGACAGAGAGAGAGACAGAGAGAGAGAGAGACAGAGAGAGACACAGAGAGAGACACAGAGACAGAGACAGAGACAGAGACAGAGACAGAGAGAGACAGAGAGAAGTGATTTGGCCCAGGTTATACATATGGTTGTCAGTTTGGACCCAGTGTGTGGCAAGGGAGGTGTGTTCCTAGTCCTGGTACCATTACTGATGTGTATAATCTTGAATGGGTCACATCCTTTCTCTGGGTCCTATTTCCTCATCTATAAAAATGAAGAAGTTGAAAAGAAAAATTATTTCCACTGTTCTTTCCAGCTCTGTTACTTGCCACCATGAATAATCTAGAAGCCATCTATGAGATGGATTACTTTTGTTTGCCTGTTGTCAATGAATGCTGCCATTTTATGACCTTATGCCTCTAAAATAGGACTGAGTACACGTGATTATAGATGATGGTTGCAATCTAGGCGTGTTGGACATAAAATTTGTCTCCCACAGATAATCCAGTAGGTATTTAATACTCATTAATAATTGACAGTTAATTATGAAAGAAGATACTGTCCCTTTATCATTACTGGAAAAGGAAGCTGGCTTGGGAAGGGGTGTGGAAAAGAGTCCAAACCTCATTCTTCAAAATATAAGGAGATTGGTTTGATACTGATTTTCTGGATAAAAGACAAAAACAACCCAAGGAGCCTCACCAAAACGTGTGCTAGGTCTGTTTCCTTATCTGCAAAATGAGGAATTTGACTTAGCCTTTCAGGTAAATCCCTTCAAGTTCTAAATCTATGGTCATATGATCTTTTAATTAGTTGAGAAAACTCAGATTTAGGCATTCAGGTCATAGTAGTGTCTCCTCTCACATGGAGTCATTCCACTCTTGGCAGGACTAGCTTGGTACGGCTATGGAATAGTGTGATCAAGATTTGGTATCCTAGAGCTAAAGTGTCCTGATCTCTTTCTTACTCAGCCTCCTTTAGCAATCTATTACATTTTCCCCAACATCCCATAATTCCTCTCTCACATTCCATTACCTAGACCCAATATTGCCCAACATTCTGTTTTTCTCCAT
Organism: Monodelphis domestica; assembly: GCF_027887165.1. Classification (NCBI taxonomy): domain Eukaryota; kingdom Metazoa; phylum Chordata; class Mammalia; order Didelphimorphia; family Didelphidae; genus Monodelphis; species Monodelphis domestica. The sequence goes on from NC_077229.1 coordinate 107,833,158, forward strand.
TCTGTAGCCTGCCCAACATTCCATAACCCAGATCCAATATTGCCTGGTATTCTGTGGTCCCTTCTTTATATTCCATAGTCATAATCCAACATTCCATAACCCATTCAATAGTACCAAAATTCTGTAGCCCCTCCTTCATATTCCATAGCCTTATCCCAACATTCCATAATCTAGACTGTGAAAGGGAATTCTTGGTTCTCTTTGTCTATTCTGAGTTTGTACTTGTGAAAAGGGAATCCTTTGTCCTCTTTGCCTAGTTGCAGTGAAGCTTTGGTTAACACTAACTTAAGTATCTCACTAGGTTGTGAAGACAGGATTAACTCTCTTTTGTCTGCTTTTTGATTGAATCAACACAAGCTTGAACTAGGTGGAGGAGCTTACAAACCACTTAGTGAATTCACACCTAGTGCTAGGTGAAAAGCCAGCAAGATCCTGGGAGAGCTCCACCATTTTTTCTAACTCAAAAAGCTTGCAAATTCTTTTAAGAGTTCACACACTCAGAAATGTGTGGTTCTGAAGGTGTGAATCCTAGGAGGAGAGTTGCTACCTTCAGAGGATGAGAGGTATAACAATTTTGGAAACTGTGATTGGTCCATGTGAAGAGGGACAGGGATAGGTAACTATCATAAAAGCCACAAACATCCTTGGGCTGGGAGTCTGGTGAAATTGAGTCTTGTGGAAAGTGTCTCCTGGAGATCGTCTTTAAGGAACCTCATTGGAGACTGCTGTGTGGATCCTGACTTCAGCTTAGACTCTGACTCCTGGACTACTTGGTTGGGTGAGTGAAAAGGCTCGCTCCCTTCCTAGTTTCCCAAGAGACCAGCTTCCATCTTGAAGGAGGCCATGTGATTACTCACTATGGGGTCTCCTCGTTGAGGACTAGTATAGGTATTTTCTCTAACCTCTTTCACATTTCTCTACTTTATTGCTTCCCCTCCATTTTGGTAAATAAATGACATCCAACCATTAAATTTAACCTTTACAAGACCCAATATTCCCTAACTCAGAACTAAGATTCTGTAAGCTCTCCTTTACATTCCTTAGTCCTGTCCCAACATTCCATAATCCAGACTCAATAGTACCCAACATTCTGTTATCTCTTCTTCATATTCCATAGCCTTGTCCCAATATTCCATAATCCAGACCCAATATTATCCAACCCAGAACTAAGATTCTGCAATCCCTCCTTTACAAATTCCATAGCCCTGTCCTAGCAACCCACAACCCAAATCTGACAATCCACATTTTCTGACCCAATATTCTTCAGCTTCTTCATATCCTGCCATGCTGCCCTGACATTCCACCTAGAAGAAACACTTGAAACTCACATCTACTTTCAGTGACCAGTTGTGGCTCCTAGTTAGGCAAAGGCAACCAATCCCTTAATCAGGTCCTCTATAGACCCTCTCCAAACCTTTCATTTCCTACCTGATGGTGCTGTGCCTTCCTACATGCCAGCTTATATTGCCTGACCTTTTCCTATTGGTCAGTAATTGTCCTAAAAATAAGGTTCTGGACCAAAGCTGGAAGTGTCTGCATTTCCAGGTCGCAATGTTGCTTTCACCTGGGAAGGAAATGAGGGATCGTGGGTCCTCAAACTCTTCATGATAGCAGTTCTCCTTTGTTCAGTGTCCAGCTTTGTGTTTACAAAGCACACTTCTAAAGGAGGTCTTGAAGACTTTACAGTCCCCATTACCCAAAAAGGAAACAGAAGCCCAAAGAGGATATGGGGAAGAAGGGTAGACTGAGGCCCATAGCTGAAAGAGAGGAAGCAAGGAGAATGGGGAATAACTTACTATTGCATGCCTTTCTATTGCACAAGCGGCCCTCCTCAAGCACACCCTCACAAGCTGCTCCATGGCCAGGGAGGGCTAGGCATGTTCTCTTACGGGTCTGGAGCCCTCCTCCACAGTCCCGAGTACAGTCTCCCCACAGGGACCAAAGGTTCCAGCCACCTGGGAAGCAGAAAACAAAAATTCAGAAGGTCAAGGCATTTAGGATCTGACTCCAGAGAATGGCAGAATTAGAAGGAAGGATTAGGGAGAAGACAGATGAAATGGCGACCTGTACTCAGCCTATTAAACCATACCCCTCCTCCCAAGGCAAATAAAAATTATTCTTTTACCCTACCCACTCCCACCTCACCAATCCTATGCCTCTCATCTCCTTTAATACCTGGCTCAAAAAAAATCCCTCTCCTCCTGGAAGCCTTCCAGGATTGAACCCCAAACCCCATAATGAGCACTACCTCTCATCTCTTTAAAAGCCAGGGCTCCCTAGACTAAATTAGACTGTGTTCTAAGACACCCTGGTGTTCTGAGCAGCGTGAATAGGAGTTTCCTGAGAAAAATGTTTGTACTTAGCAGTATTTTCCCCTCAAAAAGATTAAAGACAAAATTATATATGTATCCAAAATACTTATTACCTACGGCAATATTCCAGGGAGAAAATAGGTTTAATTTCCTCTATTTGGATCCAAATTTTCCTAAACTCCCTCCCCACACACATACAGACACTTTATCCTGGGGGTGTTTCAGGCTTCCAAGTATCCATGGACAAGCATTTATGATTTTCATAAACATATTTCAAGCCCTAAAGTATTCCACTGCCAAATTAGTTAGGGAAATGTTATCTTAAGCCCTTATGTAAACATAAAATTTTAGAATGTCAGAACTGGGAGGTAGCTCCGAACATAAAATATGGAATGTCAGGGCTCGAAGGGAAATTATAACATTGAAAGTAGGATGTCAGGACTGGAAGACAGCCTAGAATAAAGAACACTGAATAGCATAGCTAGAAGGGACCGTGAAACACAGAATGTCACAACTGGAAGGCCCTTAGAGAGAGAACATTGAATGGTAAGAGTTAGAAAGGAAGCAAGGACACTGAATGTCAGAGCTAGAAGGTTAGAACATTAAATGCTGAGCTAGAAAGGATGCTAGAACACAGAACATTAGAGTTCAAAAGGGACCTCAAACCCTGATTTTACCCAGAGATCAACCTGTCTGCTGCTGACCCACTTCTCATGGCTGTGTCTCATTCTATTATTATCAGTTTGGTCAATGAGTATTAGTCTTGTTTCTCCAAGCAGTACATAAGTCTCCCCAAACCAGAGATCCAGTATTCTCCCTGGCAGACCTCCAGGATCCACCTTCTTTTTTTCCTAGGGGTACTTAATACTGTCAGCTTTGGAACTCTTGCCTTTGGAATTGAACTATTCTGATGGGTGGCTATCTGAGGGCAAACCCACCTTCTGTATGTGGTTCTTTAAACTCAGCTGGCCCCAGGGCACAGAAAAGGGTCCTTCTCATCCCCTCCAGACATCCAGCAGGAATTATCTTGCCATCTAAAATGCCCCCCACGTGCATTCTCCCCTCTCCCCAAAATAAACACGCACATACACACAGAGTAATCAATTACTGTGCAGTTTTCCATCAGCTTCCTAATGGATCAACTCACTGTCCTTGGGATTCCCCATCCCAAATTTCCATTCCCTGGTGACTACTCCCTTGTAGAATTGTCCAAAGAGCAGGCAATGTATCGCTTTTGAATCTTCATGTTTTCAGAGCTTAGCATGGTGCCTGCCACAGAGTAAGCCTTAAGAAAACACTTTTTTCATTCATTATTTCATTCATTCAGCTTCCAGATCTTCCTAAATTGCTGGCTATTTTTTCCTTCCTAAGGCTACAGTGTCTTCCTGGCAGAAAGGAGGAAAGAGCTTTGCTTCTCGGTACCTATCCTCTGAGACCCATCATTTCATTTGCTTTCTCTCCTTAAGTTGGGTTGGACTGGGATGAGGAGGAGAGGATGGAGAGAAGTGTGGGGACCATTTCGAAGTAGAATTGGAAAGAATTAAAAGATCAATGTGAAAGGTCCAACCTCTGACCTTGGGTGAGGACTCCTCTCCTCTGGCTTCTTAACCAGGTTCTGCTTGAACACATCTAATGACAGCAAGTTCACTATCTACTAAAGCATTCCTTTAGGGGACAGTTCTGATTGTCAGAGTTCTTCCTTTCGTGGACCTCTGACCTCACATCCCCCTCTCCCTAGATCTTAGTTCTGTCTTCTAGAGCCAAGAAGAAGCAGCTTCACGCTACCCAAAAAGAATGTTCTTCAAATAGTTGAAGAGAGCCATCGTGGTTCCCATACATCTTTTGGCCAGGAGAAAGGGACAACCTGTGTTGGGTGATCCCAGTATGATTATGGTCAGAGAAGGTTAAAGGTGAGACTATTTATTTCCCTAAAGACACTTGACCATCAGAGCTTTGTAAGGTAGTCCATGGATGTCCTTTGACTCCCTTTAAGCCCCAGTAAAGTTTGAGGATTTAAGGCTGAAGGATCTAGACCCTCAGCTGGTGAAAGAGATAGACTTAGGGAATGGCCAGAAACCAGTATAAGTAGTGCCATTGCCTACAAAGGAAAGAGGGATGAATCTGATGGGGAATGGGAGAGATCTAGAATCATAGATCCAATTGACCTCTTGGAGAGACCTCACAGACCAGCCAACCTATTCATTTTATAATAGGGGAAACAAAGGTCAGGAGAGGTTTAGTTGGGGAAACAAAGGCCAGGAGAGGTTTAGTTGGGGAAACAAAGACCAGGAGAGGTTTAGTTGGGGAAACAAAGGCCAGAAGAGGTTTAGTTGGGGAAACAAAGGCCAGGAGAGGTTTAATTGGGAAAACAAAGGTCAGGAGAGGTTTAGTTGGGGAAACAAAGGTCAGGAGAGGTTTAGTTGGGGAAACAAAGGCCAGGAGAGGTTTAGTTGGGGAAACAAAGGTCAGGAGAGGTTTAGTTGGGGAAACAAATGCCAGGAGAGGTTTAGTTGGGGAAACAAAGGCCAGGAGAGGTTTAGTTGGGGAAACAAAGGTCAGGAGAGGTTTAGTTGGGGAAACAAAGGCCAGGAGAGGTTTAGTTGGGGAAACAAAGGTCAGGAGAGGTTTAGTTGGGGAAACAAATGCCAGGAGAGGTTTAGTTGGGGAAACAAAGGCCAGGAGAGGTTTAGTTGGGGAAACAAAGGCCAGGAGAGGTTTAGTTGGGGAAACAAAGGCCAGGAGAGGTTTAGTTGGGGAAACAAAGGTCAGGAGAGGTTTAGTTGGGGAAACAAAGGTTAGGAAAGTTTTAATTGGGGGAACAAAGGCCAGGAGAGGTTTAGTTGGGGAAGCAAAGGTCAGGAGAGATTTAGTTGGGGAAACAAAGGTTAGGAAAGTTTTAATTGGGGGAACAAAGGCCAGGAGAGGTTTAGTTGGGGAAGCAAAGGTCAGGAGAGATTTAATTGGGGAAACAAAGACCAGTAGTTCAATAAACTGACCAAATTAACACAACTATAAGGTTTCTGAGCCAGGTCTAGAACCCAGGTCTTCCGAGTCCAAATTTAGTAATATTTCCTGTATATCCCACTGACCCCCAAGGAGAGTCCTGGAGCTCAACTGGGAAAGAAGCATCTTTCAGTCGAAGGGATGTGCCTATCCATCCCATCCCTGGACCTTGGTTTCATCTTCTACATAAATGGACAGAATAATACCTGCCTCTTTTATATATATATATAAACCCTTGCCTTCTGCCTTAGAATGAGGATTCTATATGGGTTCTAAGACAGATGAATAGACAATGAGGGCTGTGACTTGCCCAGGGTCACACAGCTAGGAAGTGTCTGAGGCCAGAGTAGAACCCAGGACCTCCTGTCTCTAGGCCTGGCTCTCCATCCATGGAGGTGTCTGGGTGTATCCCCTCCCTTCCTCTTCAGGTTGTTGTGAGTATCCTGTGAGAAGTGGAAACACTTGGTCAGTTCCCATACCTGAGTGAAGGATGGGCACCTCCCTGCACGCACACCCTTGTGTCCATGCGTGTATGTGAGCTCTACAAACAAGATGACCAACTGTGTGAGGGGCCATATTATACCCCCCTCCCCTGAAACTGTCCAGCATGACATCCCTGACTGCTCCTGAATTCGAGAAGGGGGAAGAGCAGGGTCTGGCATCTCCATCTGGAGCAAAGTGAGGTCCTGTTGTGCCCGAAGGCCTGTCCAGCTGGCACGGACCGTGTGCCAAGAAGGCCACTCTCACCCCGTACCATATACAGGAACCTACGTGCCTCCATTCCCTTCTGACACCCCCCAGCCCTGTCTCGGACACGGCTCAAGCTCCTGTTGTACAGCAGCTTCTCTGGGTCGGTGCCTAAACCCACACGTGTCCCTGTCTGTGTTTCTGGAAGTTTGTCTGTGAGTGTCTCCTCGTGTTCGTGACTGTGACTTGTACTGCTACTCTGTGTGTCTCTCTAAGAGTTGGTCTCCATTTGTCTCTCTTCTTGTGCCTACATGTCCTCCTGAGCCAGTGTGTGGGTGTCTGTGTGTCTGTGTGTCTGTGTGTCCGTGTGTCCATGTGTCCATGTGTCTGTGTGTCTGTGTGTCCATGTGTCTGTGCAATCATTACATTATTATATTTTTTAAATGATTATGTATTTACATGTAATGTTTATATATAAAATATAAATATATACTATATGTCTCATATAATATATAGATATCAATAATAATAATATAAACAAATAAATAATCTCTCTAAAATTCTATGTCCTATGTTTTAAAATCCTTCTAGCTCTGGCATTTTATATTTAATAAATGTATAGTCTGATAAATGCTCTGGTGTAAACTGAGTCACAAATTACATACGAAATATGTGATACGATAAATGTCCTGCTTAGTAGTGACTAAATGCTGCCTGTGTGAGTGAACAATGATCCGTAGATTGTGTGTAAATTGTGTACGGTTTTTGGGTGTGTGTGCCTTAAGAATGGGGTCTGGGGATGCATATGGGGGCACTTCCTCAGGCTGACTTTCCAGAAACCCTGCCCATTACCAGAGATGGCTGGGCTCCTTCCTTCTGCCTCCAGTGCCAGGAGATCAAAGGTCATCCCATCCATCTCCAGCCTTCTCATTTCCCACCACCAGTGTCTACCTTACACAGGTTTAGATCAGGTCACTAAAGGCTGAGTTCTCTCTCTCCCTCTCCCTCCTTAGGTGCAGATTTAGAAGGAGGAAAATGACAGGCGGGAGGACCTTATTGTAATGATGATAACAATTTACATGTAATTAGATTTTTATGACTCCAAAGTACTTTCATCTATATTCCCTCCATTTTTCCAATAACAGAATGTCAGAGCAAAAAAAAGGGGGGGGGCAGAACCCCAGAATCTCAATTAGAAGGAATCTCAGCTGGGTAATTAGCCCAACCCATTCCTGAACAAGAATATCATTAAAACCTTAAAATGGGGTCTCCAGCCTCTAATTAAAGACCTCTAGTGATGAGGATCTCCCTGCCTCCAGATAGAGGACCATCATTCCTCTTTGGATGTCTGGAAGCGATCCTCATGAACAAGTCCGCTTCCTCTTTTTCCTTCTAAATTTCTTCATGCCTTCCCTCCACTGATTCCTACGTAGCCTATATGTCACCCCTTTGTGCCTAGTTGTTCCCGTGCTGTCTCCACTATTAGATTGTGAGTTCCACTAGGGCAGGGGCTATCTCTTGGGTTTCTGGGTAGCCCCAGCACCTACCTAGCCCACAGTAAGTGCTTAATTAAATATTTATTGACTGCTTTTTGACCTCTGGGGGTCCCTCAGGACAGCTCTAACCCCTCTATCCTTCCTAAAGCAGACCTTCAAATATTGAGGATGATGTGCATGAACCCACCCTTCAACTCCCTTAAGTTTTCTTCTTTCCAGACCCAAGCTTAGCTGTGTATTCCACAGTCTCCAGGTCTGACCCCAGGGTGGCTGCCCTCCTCCTTGGGTCACTTCACTTTCTCAGGGTCCTTGTGAAAACAGGAAGCTCAAGGATTGACCAAAGGAACCATGGTGTGTTGAGGTATATGGTATTATCAAAGCGACCTCAGTTTGGGTCACATAATAAATATCTGGTGGGGAAGGGGTGCCCCTGAGTGGCTCAGTGGATGGAAAGCCAGGACTAGTGATGGGAGGTTCTGGGTTCAAATGTGACCTCTGACACTTCCTAGCTGTGTGACCCTAAGAGAGTCACTTAACCCCCATTGCCTAACCCTTGCCTCTTTTCAGCCTTAGAACCAATACACAATATTGATTCTAAGATGGAAGGTAAAAGTTTAAAAAAAGATAAAGAAATGAATGAAATACTCTAGATCCCTGTTGGCTAACCCATGGCATGTATGTGCTGGAGGGGGCTGCTCCCTTTCCTCTCTCCATGGTGGCTGAGAACATTTCTCACACCACCCACCCCATTGCCCAGCAGTCCAATGGGAGTGCTTCCTCCCTCCCCTGTCTGGGGTAAGGGCTAAGACTTCCAGGTAGCCTGAGGGTGTGTGCAGTCTGGCCACCCGGTGTCTAAAAGGTTCGCCATCACTGCTCTAGATGGAGTCTGACCAAGTGCCGATGGCCAGGGCATCATCTAACCCAGCTAGCCCATTCTTCTCCTTGCTTCTTGCTTCTGTCCAGCTAAAGGCTCTGGGAGAAGTGTCTGTCCAAGGTCACACAGAAGGACTAGAAGAAAAATCCATTTGGTTATAAATCTATATTCTGTACTGCTATGGCTAGAGGAGAATTTTTTTTTTTCAGTTCTGATGGTCTAAGGTTCTAGGAATTGTCCAGCAGGGGGTGCTGTGGACGAATAAATCAACACATGAGGAAAGTCAGAATTTCTAGCACAGGCTTCTAGACCATAAAGAAAGGGAGTCTCTGTGAGTAGGATCTTAAGATTTAGACCCAGAAAGGACCTTGGGGGAGGGCATCTGGTCCAATCCTCTCATGACATCGATGAAGAAACTGAGGTCCAGGGAATGGAAGTGATTTGTTCAATGTCATACAAAGAGCAGGGAACAGAACTGGGATTCAAGCCCAGATCCTCCTCTAAGTTCCAAAGCCAGTGCCAGCCAGACACCTGTCAAATTGGGAAATCAGGGGAGTCTGTCTCTGGCCTTCTGGAGGAGTTCTGGAAAGCTCAGCTTCCTCTTCTTTTTCCTGCCCTTTCCTGTCCTTTGGAACCCTCTATCCTGCAGTCAGTCAATAAATCTTTATAAAACACCTACTATGTGCCAGTCATTGTGCTAAGCTCTGGGGATACAAGGAAGATAAAAAGCAGTCCATGCCCTCAGGGAGCTCACAATTTAATGCAAGAGACACCATGCAAACACAAGATACACATGGGATTAATTGGAAATAATCACCAGAGAGGAGGCAGGAAAATGAAGAAGGGCCAAGAAAAACTTCACTGTAGAAGATGAAATTTTAAACCTTGCCTTCCATGTTAAAATCAGCTTTTCTTTGTAAATAACAAACTTTTATTGGTATCACTTATGGTAGCAAAAAAGTCCTCCACCAAAATGCACATGGACCATTGGTGAAAGAGAACATTCCACAGTGAACACCTTTCCCAGCCCAGATTTCTTTCTTCCTCCCTGCTTAAGCCAGTTCTAGTCCCCTACCTTTCCCTCTGTCCCACTGAGTAACTGCTCCCCAAAGCAGAAAACAGCCATTTGGGTTATAGCATTACCGTGTATTTGGTTCCAAGGCAGAAGAGTGTTAAGGGCTTAGCAATGGGAGTTAAGTGACTTGCCCAAGGTCACCCAGCTAAGAAATGTCTGAGGTCGCATTTGAACCCAGGATCTGGCTCTCAATCCACTAAGCCACCTACCTATTCCTTTAAATGTTTTTTTAAACCCTTACCTTCTGTCTTGAAATCACTACTGTGTATTGGTTCCAAGGCAGAAGAGTGGTATGAGCTAGGCAATGAGAGTTAAGTGACTTGCCCAGGGTCACACAGCTGGGAAGTGTCTGAGGCCAGATTTGAACCCAGGACCTCCCTTCTCTAGGCCTGGCTCTCAATCCATCGAGCTACCCAGATGCCCCCTCCCCTTTAAATGGTTTTTAAAGGAAGTCTGGATGGAGAGATGGGAAGGGAGAGCATTCCAGGCATGAGGGACAGATAGAAAAAAATATGCCTTTAGTTTGAAGATGGAGGGTCCTGTGTGAAAAGAAGATGAAGATGGGGAAAGAGGAGAGTGCAGAGTAAGGTGTAACACTAGAAAATTGTGGGGGTGGAGAGTTGGAAGGGCTTAGAACTCCCTGCCCACAAAGAATATCAGGATGAAGAGGAAAATCATTAATCATCTCAGCCGATCTAGCCCTGAAAAATTGGTAACATATCCAGCAAATAGTCATCCAGCCTTTACTTGAAGATTTCTGGGGGTGGAAGGAGGGAGAGGAACCAAGTAAACCTCTGGAAGGAGTCCATTTCTTTTTTATTTTTTGTGACAATTCTAATTTTTAGGGAGTTTTCCTTGGGTTAAGCCTACATCACAAGCCTCTGCAGTTTCTACCCATTGTTCCTAGTGTCCTACCCCACCCCTCTACTCCCCAGGGGTCAGAGAACTAGTTAAATGCCTCTTCAACTTAAAAGCCTTATAAGTGCAAATACTACATAACAGCTAGCCAGCACTAGGGACCTTTAAGTCCCTTCTCCAGTAATACGTAGTTGGGTAGTCCAATGGATAGAGCCATGCTCACATAAATTTAAATCCTGCCTCAGACATACTTTTAAAAAACCTGCCCCTTCCATCTTAGAATCAATTTTGTGTACTGGTTCCAAGGCAGAAGAACAGTAAAAGCTAGGCAACAAGGATGCCCAGGGTAACAGAGCTAGGAAGTATATGAGGGCAGATTTGAACCCAGGACCCCCTGTCTCTGGGACTGGATTTCTACCCTCTGAGCCACCCAGCAGCCCCATCTTATTTTGTTCTTATAAAAAGTTTTTATGAATGAAGAAACTGAGGCAGACAGAAATTCAGTGACTTGCTAAGAAGTATCTTAGGCCAGATATGAACCCTGGTCTTCCTGACTCCAAACACTGTGCTTTAAACCCTGAGATACCTAGCTGCCTCTATTTAGTACCTTGAAGCAAAGGTCACTTCACCCATCTCAGCCTTGGTTTCCTCATCTGTAAAATGAGGATGATAATTCCATATACTTTACAAGGTTGTTGGGAGATAATAAAGCCTACAGAAATGCTAGTTCTTCAGGCTCGACATTCCCCAGTTCCTTCCACCAATCCTTGTGCTAAAATGGCATGGACTGCAGATCATTCTCCATCAAAGCTGCCTTTCCCTGGATGCTCTCCATCCTATCAGCATCCTTCCTAAATGCCACTGGCCAATGGATAATAATCAGAATCACCATGGCAGGGCCAAGCATGCACTAAACATCTTCGGGTTTCTGTTCCAGAAGAGTCCTTGAATCTTCAATATATGACACGTATGAGTCAACATCTCAAAATGTCAGGAGTCCAGAGTGCCAGGCAAAGCCCAGAGCCCATCCGAGGCTGGGGGTGGGAAGGCTGAGGGAGGAGGGCAGGAAAAATCAACACACTACCGTTAGGGGGAATTTTTATTTCCTTTTTGTATTTGGGACCATTCCTCTTGCACATTTTGTAATATTAGCCTCACCTGATCAAACCGGCCCCATGGGATGTGGAATTTACCCAGAGATTTAAACATTCATTAGATAAGAACCCAGAGAGAAAGCTCAACTGTCCTGGAGTCCTGGCAACATGTAAATCTCCTCTTCAATCTGCCTATTTGTGCAGCCTCTGAATCTAGTTTAATCTGTAACTTGACTCAGTTTACCCAGATTTTGTTTGTTGAGGTTCCCCCTCAGATGTATGACTCTATTTAACTAGCTTAATGACATATATATGCATATATATATATATATAAACCATATAATATATATAATAAAATAACATCAATGACATATGAGTGCATTCTTTTCCCCTGTTATGGTTATATATATAAATAATGGTACATCGTATGTGTATTGTTCAACTTTTTTTTAGAGGCAACTAGGTCAGTGGTTAACAGCACTGGGCAACAGCAGATAGGTGGCTTAGTGGATAGAATGCTAAGCCTGGATATGAGAGGTCCTGGGTTCAAATCTGCCCTCAGACACTCCCTAGCTGTGCAATTCTGGGCAAACCGCTTTAACCCCCATTGCCTAGCCCTTGCTGCCCTTCTGCCTTGGAATCAATACTTTGTATAGATTCTAAGATAGAAGGTGAGAGATTTTTAAAAAATTGCTGGATCTCGAGTTAGGGAGACCTGAGTTCAAATCCCAACTCAGATATATCCTAGCTATGTGACCCTGGGCAAGTCACTTAAGCTGCCTGACAAATGGATCTCCTGGAGAAGGAAATGGCAAACCACTCCAGTATCCCTGAATCCAAGAAAACCCCTGGTCCATGGGGTTGGGAAGAGTTGGCCATGAATGAACAACCAAACAGTAACAAGTTCAGTTTTTATGACATTGACAGTAATATGGGGTTATGGATCTATTTTCACTTTAACTTTTATGACCTAAAAGGAATGTCCAAGACTGCAATATGTAAAAGAGTTGTTTCTCTGTCACTCTGATATAATTTTTGTCTGTAAAAAGCCCTGTTAGAATCCTCATGAAGGGTCTTTACCTCTATAATTCATGTATCAATATATCATATATATTTTTATTTGGCAGCAGTTGCCTACCACATGATCTCAGAGAGGAGATATTTCTCCCATTACAAAACAATTTTTTGTTAAAAAGAATAGAATTTGGAGTCTGAGGACCTAAGTTCAAGTCCCATCTGTGCCATTTAATATCTGTGTGATCACAAGCAAGTTGTTTAACCTTTCCTGGTCCAGATTAACAGCCATAAAAACAAACAAATAGATGGGTAGGTAGATAGATAGATAGAGAGATAGATAGATAGATAGATAGAGAGATAGATAGATAGATAGATAGATGAATGTATGATGGATGGATAGATAGACAGACAGACAGACAGATAGATAGATAGATAGATAGATAGATAGATAGATAGATAGATAGACAGGTAGACAGATGGATAGATAGAAACAGACAGACAGATAGACAGATATAAAGATAGATACATACATATATACATAGAGACAGACAGAAAGAAAGATAGAGAGGGAGACAGATAGATAGATAGACACAGACAGACAGATAGACATATATAAAGATAGATACATACATGTATACATAGAGACAGAAAGAAAGAAAGAAAGAAAGAAAGAAAGAAAGAAAGAAAGAAAGAAGAAAGAAAGAAAAAAAGAAAGAAAGAAAGAAAGAAAGAAAGAAAGAAAGAAAGAAAGAAAGAAAGAAAGAAAGAAAGAAAGAAGGAAGGAAGGAAGGAGGAAGGAAGGAAGGAAGGAAGGAAGGAAGGAAGGAAGGAAGGAAGGAAGGAAGGAAGGAAGGAAGGAAGGAAGGAAGGAAGGAAGGAAGGAAGGAAGGAAAGAAAGGAAGGAAGGAAGGAAGGAAGGAAGGAAGGAAGGAAGGAAGGAAGGAAGGAAGGAAGGAAGGAAGGAAGGAAGGAAGGAACGAAGGAAGGAAGGAAGATAGATAGATAGATAGGTGGGTAGATAGGTGGGTAGATAGATAGGTGGATAGATGGATAGACAGACAGACAGCAGAGAAAGGCAGAGATAGATAAATGGACAGATAGATACATACTACATATATACATACAGAGACAGAGACAGAAAAATAGAAATATAGATGAATGGATGGATGGATGGATGGATGGATGGATGGATGGATGGATGGATGGATGGAGAGACAGAGACAGATAGATATAGATACAGACATATCTGTATGTGATATGGTATGATATGGATAGACAGAGAGACAGATTGAGATAGAGACAGACTGACAGAGATAAGCAAATAAATGAAGAATTTGGAATAGATAACTTCTAAGGTTCCTTCCAGTTTTAAATGTCTTCTCTTGTGAACATAGGGAGCTAGGTGGGACAGTAGATAAAGGAATGGATTTGCTATCAGGAACACATGAGTTTAAATCCTGCCTCATATACTTATTAGCTGAGTGATTCTAGGAAAATCACTTAATTTTGCTCAGCCTCAGTTTATTCACCTAAAAATGGGGCTAATAAGAGTATCTACTTATCTCACAGAGTTTTTGTGGGGATAAAATGATGTAGTATTTGTAAAGCACTGTGTAAATCTTAAAAGTACTAGTTTTTTTATTATTAATAATAAGCTATAAGATGGGCCACAAAGAGAACCAGATGGCTGAAGAATTACATTTGTTTCTGCTTGATGCTAGAGAGACAAATTTCAGTTCCATATAAGTTGCTGAGAGCAGCATGGGCACATTATCAGTAGAGAACCTGACCTAGAAATTAAGATGAAGAAAAATGAAGGAACAGGGATTTATTGAGATGATAAAGACTATACTATGTGTCAGACTCTGTCCTAAGTTCTTTGCAATTATTATCTCATTTGATCCTCACCACAACCCTGGGGTGGTAGGTACTATTATTATCTCCATTTCACAGATGAGAAAATGGAGGCATACAACATTAAGAGACTTGCCCAGGGTCACACACCTAGTATATACCTGTGATCACTTCTGAACTCAGCTCTTTCTGACTCTAGGCTTTGTACTCTTTGCACTGAGCCATCTAGCTGCTGCTAAGAAGCCCTGGATTCAAATCCTACCCCTGACTCAGAGTGACATCCTGGGAAAGTCATTTCATCTCTCAGTGTTTCAGGCTGCCCTCTAAGTTACAGATGCTAATTTGTATTGATGCCCCCCCCCATTTCTCATAGATTAGTTGATCCTGTGACCATGGAGTTAATGAACATGTCTGTGTACATAATATTTCTTATATAAAATTATGATATATATATTAGGTTAAGGCTATTCATGTATTAGATAAATTATAGATAAAGTATTATTAAATATTATATTCATATAAAACCCTATATAAATTATTAATAAATGATAAATCTAGTAAAATAATAAATAATTATAATTTTTAAAAAGCTGCCCTGAGGTCAGCCCTTCAGATACTACCTTCCCTTACATGGCTTCCCCCTCTCCCCTCCAGCAATTGGAGCGACTCCAAAGTAGCGGGAATATCTCCTAAAGCCAGGAGGTCTGCAGGGGAAGATGAGGCTTAGGGAATGCTTATCTGAGAAGATAGAGGGGGGATTCCCACTCAGGGTAGATGGGATGGTCTGGAAAGACTCCCAGTTTGGAGAGGCTGTGCTTCTGTAAAAAGAAACTCCCCCACACGATGGGGAAGGGAATACTCTGGCATTGAAAATAGGTTTAGGCACAGCAAATAGAGCTCCAGGTCTGTCTGGATGATCTGGGTTCAAATCTTATCTCAGACACTTCCTAGCTGTATGACCCTGGGCAAGTCACTTAACCTGCCTGCCTAGCCCATACCGATCTTCTTCCTTACAACTGATACTAAGACAGAAGGTAAGGGATTTATTTGTTTGTTCTAATGATTGTTTAAGAAGAAAGAATTTTTTATCTCTTTTTTTTGACTCCTTGAATATTGTGTCCTCGGCAGCTCCTTACCTTGCTGATCCCTAGTTGGCGCCTTAACTATAATAGGTAATATTTATTAATACTTAATATTAACTAATAATTAAATTAAGTTTATTAATAATTAACAATAGCTTTAAGCTTTGCAAGCACCATATGTATGTACTTATGTACAAAACCCTGCAAAATTTGGTGTACTTGTTGTCCCCATTTTACAGATGAAGAAATTGAAGCTGAGAAAAGTTAAATGACTAGTCCAGTGTTGCATGACTAAGTAACTGAGGAAAAAACTCAACCTGACCTCAGAATCAGTACTCTTTCCTTGAGTCACATTTCCTCCTCAAAGACCATATCTGGTCCCACTCTAAGACTTTTGCAGATGAGGAAACTGAGGCTTAGAGACTTGCCCAAGTGCAAGGGAGTTGCCTCTCCCTTTCTCCAACCAGAATCCCCCAGAATCATGAGTCCCAGCCTGGGGAGGAGGCTCCCTCCATCCCCTCCCAGAGCTGGTAAGAGGGAGATGGTGCAGAACACACCATTAAAAGAGACATCATAATGTGTCTGTCCCTCAGGCGACATATATGCTAAAGACCTGTCAGGTGGCTGAGGCTGATGGAGAAACAGGGATTTCCAGATGAACCTGGGACCCTGCATGCCTGGCTGAGCAGGGTTCTGTGTGGAGGAGACATAGCTGCTGCCCTGGGGGGGATTCACGGTCTGGCTGGGGAGGCAGAGAGGGAAAATAAATATTCCCACCTCCCATTCCCACAGTGACTTAAGAGTGACGAATCCCTTCCTCGTTGGGAAACAATAGCAACATCTGTAGGGATTTCGATGGCCCCTTTATTCCTATCTCCATCGGACAAATGAGAAAACTGAGCTTCTGGCTACAGTCAGCTACCCAGCATCCCAGCTAAGAGCTGCACCATGGTCCCCTGCTTCAAATTCAGCCCCATTTCCCCTGCACAGCACACTTCCATGGTCATAGCCACAAAGGAAGCCAGGATAACAAAATAGAGACTCGTGGCTCCTGAGCTAGTCATCTTCTCGCCCCCACACAAATAGCCCCTCAGGATGTACCTGCAGGAATAGCAACCCTGAGAGAAGAGGGTACATGCTGGAGGCACTTGGTAGGTAGGAAAAATCAGCATGGGGTTCTTGAAGGGATCCAAGAACACAAGCCTGAAGTCCTTGGGTGAATTGCTTCTTTCTCTCCAAGTCCCAGCTGGACAGCCCATAAACATCTATTGTTATTCAGTCATTTCAGTTGCATTCCAATAGTCTGTGACCCCATTTTGGGATTTCCTTGGCAGAAATATTGGAGTGGTTTGCCATTCTCCAGGTCATTTTACAGATGAGGAAACTGAGGTAAATAGGAGTGATGTGACTTGCCCCGGATCACACAGCTAGAAAGTGTCTGAGGTTGGATTTGAACTCATGTCTTCCTGACTCCATGCCTATCCACTATACACTGAGCCACCTACCTGTCTCTAAAACATTTATTAAATATTTACTATGGGCCAGACACCATGCTAAGTTCCTTTCTCCATCAAATTAGATTCATTTCAGCGTTTCTTAAGTATCTACTAGGTTCAAAAACTTTGTTAGGTATGGGAGATTAAAAAAAAAAAAGAGTACCTGCCTGAAAATTCAAATTGAACTCTCTATGGCTCAAACTTGGCATTGAATCTTCCCCTCCAAGCCTTTGAACTAGCTGTCCTCCATTCCTGGAATGCTATTTCTCTGTGCTTCTACTTCATTGAGTCCTTCACTTCCTTCAAAACTCATCTCAAGCACCATCTTCTACCCCAAAGAGTCTCAAACTTTTCATCTCAGGATTCCTTGAAATTAAAAAAAACTCTTACTTTATGTCTTAGTAATACCACTTGGAAAGAAGGCTAAGAGCTAGGCAAACAGGGTTAAGTGACTTGCCCCAGACCACATAGCTAGGAAGTACCTTGAGGCTAGATTGGAACAGAGGTCCTCCCCACTCCAAGCCTGGAGCTCTATCCACTGTAGCACCTAGCTGCCCCTGATTCCTTTACATTCTTAAGATTTATTGAGGAGTCCCAGTAGAGCCTTTTATGTGGGTTACATCAATCAATATTTACCATATCTGCAATGAAGTGGGGGGCCACTAATCTGTATATAAAGATCCTTGAAGGCCACATATTGACTTAGTTTTGAAATGTAATATTATCTACCATTTATTACATATTTTATTTATTTCATTAAATATTTCCCAATTACATTTTGTTCTGGTTTGGGTTGCGCTAGGGAGTGCTATAGTTTGCATGTGGCCAGAATGATAAGGATTTGACACTTCTTTCTTAGTATTACTAAGAATATACTTTTGGGCTCAAGACCCTAAAAGGGTCTTGGTGTCTCCCAACAATTTCCAGACTAT